>NC_058130.1:92936773-93053820 GCF_016433145.1 Gracilinanus agilis
GGCGGCGGCGGCGGCGGCGGCGGGGGCGGCGGGGGCCCTGGCGGTGGGGTGGGCCCGGAGCCGGGGAGAGGGACGGGGGCAGCGGAGGCCAGGCCAGGGGTCGGGGGGCCATGGCGGAGCGGCCGCCGTGCCTGGGGCTCCATAGCCGGCCGCGGCTACTGCTGCTGCTCCTGTTCCTCCTCCTCTCTTTGTTCCCTCTCAGCCTGGAGGAGCCGGGGGGCAGCAGCGACGAAGGCCGCGGCCTCGGGGCCCAGGGAGAAGCGACCAAGGGACCCGGGGAACGGGGCGCCCAAGGAAACTTAGCCCTTTGTCCCGAGATTCTCCGAGCCCCGGAGGCTGCTGCTGCTGCTGGTACCCGTGTCGCCTCCCCTCGGAACCCTACGACCCCGGAGGGACAGCGGTCTGGGGAGGGAGTGAAGACTGGCTCAGGAACTAGAAGCGGTGACCGTGTCCCCTCCGGACTCCCCAAGAGTGGCCGAGGGGGCTCAGGTTCGCGCCACACTGAACAGGGCCCTCAGCCCAGGGAGGGGTCCCCGGGGACAGGCTCTAGGGAGGAGCGGCCAGTGGGACCGGTGTCCTGGCCACTGCTCTGTTGGGCTCGAGAGGCCGTATTCTGCGGAAGGCCGGGTCTAGGGCGCTGCCTGGCGTCCGGGGCTCAGTCCCCTGGGCCCTTGGCCTCGGGGCGGAGAGGCCCTCCCCATGCCGGTAGTCTGTCCGAGGCTCTTCCCTCTAGGCTCCGCTTTCCCAGGTTCCTTCAGGCTTCAGAGCCTAGTCAGAAAGTACGTAGAAGTGGCCGGGAGCGTCTGGGAACCGTGCAGGCTGTGAGCTGTGGAGACGAAGCTTTTGGGCTGCCGCGAACCGGCGCGCCGGCTTCAGCACCACGAGCGGCGGGGACAGCTCCCGATCTCTTAGCCCAGCGCAGGCGCCTCCGCCCACACGGCTTGCTTTGCTGTGCGCCCCCCAGCGTTCCCCGTGCCCGTTCCCGACGTGCAGCGAACCGCCACCCTCACTTTCCTCAGTACAATTACCAGGCACAGGTGGCCGAGAACCAAGCACCGGGCACTCCGGTGCTGAGCGTGGCGGCCCAGGATCCGGACGCAGGGGAGGCTGGCAGGCTGATATACTCCATGGCGGCGCTCATGAACAGCCGCTCCATGGAACTGTTCCGCATAGACTCCACCAGCGGCTTGATCAGCACTGTTGAGCCACTGGACCGCGAGAGTATGGACTTGCACTACTTCCGAGTGACGGCTCTGGATCACGGCTCTCCGCGTCTGTCTGCCACTACCATGGTGGCAGTCTCGGTGACTGATCGCAATGATCATTCACCAGTATTTGAGCAGGCAGAGTACCGGGAGACAATTCGGGAGAACGTGGAGGAAGGGTACCCTATATTGCAGTTACGAGCCACTGACGGTGATGCAGCCGCAAATGCTAATATCCGATACCGTTTTGTGGACCCACCTGCTGCACAAGCTGTCTTTGAGATTGACCCTCGCTCAGGCCTCATCACCACTAGCGGTAGAGTGGACAGGGAGCAGAAGGAAAACTATGAGCTGGCTGTGGAGGCCAGTGACCAGGGCGGGGAGCCAGGGCCCCGTTCTGCCACGGTGCGGGTGCATATCACTGTCTTAGATGAGAATGATAATGCCCCCCAATTTAGTGAGAAGCGGTACCTGGCTCAGGTAAGGGAGGATGTGCGTCCACATACAGAGGTGCTCAGGGTCACAGCCACAGACCTCGACAAGGACACTAATGCCCTGGTCCATTATAATATCATCAGTGGCAACAGCAGGGGTCACTTTGCCATTGACAGTCTCACCGGGGAGATCCAGGTGGTGGCTCCACTAGACTTTGAAGTAGAGCGGGAGTATGCCTTGAGAATCCGAGCTCAGGATTCAGGGAGGCCTCCTTTATCCAACAATACTGGCCTCGCCAGTATTCAGGTGGTGGACATCAATGATCATGCTCCTATCTTTGTCAGTACCCCCTTCCAGGTGTCTGTACTAGAAAATGCACCTCTGGGCCACTCAGTCATTCATATCCAAGCTGTAGATGCTGACCATGGGGAGAATGCCAGGCTGGAATACAAATTGACTGGCATGGCCCTGGACACACCCTTTGTAGTCAACAGTGCCACAGGCTGGATTACAGTGAGTGGGCCCCTGGACCGGGAATCTGTAGAGCATTACTTTTTTGGTGTGGAGGCTGTGGACCATGGTTCACCTCCACTTTCCGCCTCAGCTAGTGTTACCATTACTGTCATGGATGTGAATGACAATCGACCAGAATTCACCCAAAAGGAGTATCACCTTCGGCTGAATGAGGATGCAGCTGTGGGCACCAGTGTCCTTAGTGTGACTGCTGTAGACCGTGATATCAACAGTGCCATCAGCTACCAGATAACTGGGGGCAATACTCGGAACCGTTTTGCTATCAGCACACAAGGGGGTATGGGACTGGTCACGTTAGCCTTGCCATTAGACTATAAGCAAGAGAGGTACTACAAGTTAATACTGACTGCTTCTGACCGTACCCTCCATGACAACTGCTATGTGCATATCAACATTACTGATGCCAATACTCACCGGCCAGTTTTCCAAAGTGCCCACTATTCAGTCAGTGTGAATGAGGACAGGCCTGTGGGAAGCACAGTTGTGGTCATCAGTGCCACAGATGATGATGTGGGTGAAAATGCTCGAATCACCTACCTCTTGGAGGACAACCTCCCCCAGTTTCGAATTGATGTGGACTCTGGAGCTATTACATTGCAGGCTGAGCTAGATTATGAGGACCAGGTGACTTATACATTGGCTATAACAGCCAAGGACAATGGTATCCCCCAGAAAGCTGATACCACCTATGTAGAAATCATGGTCAATGATGTGAATGACAATGCCCCCCAGTTTGTAGCCTCCTACTACCCTGGTGTCATTTCTGAAGATGCTCCTCCCTTCACCAGTGTGTTACAGATCTCAGCTACTGATCGGGATGCCCATGCCAATGGTCGGGTCCAGTATACCTTCCAGAATGGTGAGGATGGTGATGGTGACTTCACTATTGAGCCCACCTCAGGTATTGTTCGAACAGTAAGGCGACTAGATCGAGAGAATGTGCCTGTGTATGAATTGACTGCCTATGCTGTGGACCGGGGGGTTCCCCCACTTAGGACTCCTGTTAACATTCAAGTGACTGTCCAGGATGTTAATGACAATGCCCCGGTCTTTCCAGCAGAAGAGTTTGAGGTCAGAGTGAAGGAGAACAGCATAGTAGGCTCAGTAGTAGCCCAGATCACTGCAATTGACCCTGATGAGGGCCCTAATGCCCAGGTAATGTATCAGATTGTAGAGGGCAACATCCCAGAACTCTTCCAGATGGACATCTTCTCTGGGGAGCTGACAACTCTCATTGACTTGGACTATGAGGTAAGACCTGAGTATGTCATTGTGGTGCAAGCAACTTCAGCACCCTTAGTCAGCAGGGCCACTGTCCATGTCCGCCTCATTGACCAGAATGACAATAGCCCTGTCCTCAAGAACTTCCAGATTCTTTTCAATAACTATGTGTCCAATCGGTCTAATACTTTCCCATCTGGTATCATTGGGCGGATCCCAGCCTATGACCCTGATGTCTCTGATCGCCTTTTCTATACCTTTGAGCGAGGCAACGAACTAGAACTACTTGTAGTAAACCAGACCAGCGGGGAACTTCGACTCAGCCGGAAGTTGGATAATAATCGTCCATTGGTGGCTTCCATGCTTGTGACAGTCACAGGTAAAGGACTCAGCTATACTTTTGGGGAGGGAAATGGAAAAAATAATCTCTGCAGTCAGGCAGGGGAAGGCAGTCAGGGTTAGGATGAATTTAGCCTGAGGTTTCCCTTCTCTTTTAGAGGAAAGACTGAGAAATCCATTGTTTTAGCAGGGTTTGCTAGCCAGACTTCTGGGTCTGTGGTCATCATAGAAGCATAGAATTTGGAGTTGAAAAGACCCTTAGAGATCATGTAAGAGGACTTTAAATCAGGGAATCTGGGTTCAGACAGCTCTCTGACCCTTACCAATAAGAACATGGGCAAATAATTTAACTTCTCTAATCTTCTCTTCAGCCTATGATCCCCTTGATCATTTCCCCAAAGGCCCACAGCCTATCTGTAATAGTAGCTTCCTTAATTAAATTAAATGGGGTAAGGGTAGGAGATTTGGAGCAAGGAATGGTAGAGAAGTCCTACAATGCCTTTCCTGTTTTATTCTGGTTATAGCCTTTCTGCCATCAGCTCCCACTTGGTTCATGAAGTTGTTCATGTGGTTTAAAGCTAAACTGAGCCTCTTTAAGAAAGGGACTGTTTACTGGAGGGTTACATGGTGTGTGTGTGTGGGAAAGGCCCAGGCCTAGGATACTAATTGAATTGAATAACTGAATTCTGGGTCTGCTCCCCTCTATACTAGCTGTGGAACAGTAGGCATAGAGTAGTGGACACTTTCCTTCCCAGGGTCTCAATTTCATTATTTGTAAGATGAGGGAGTTGGACTAAACGATTTCTAAAGTTGCTTTCATGAGTCCAGGGATTTAAGGACTCTGCTGGCTGGGGCAGAGCTAGCTGGTCTTCTCCCCAGGAAGCCTAGCTCTACTTTCTAGGTCATACTGGGAAAAAGAAATCCCAGTATGAGATTTCCTTCTGTCTAGCACAGGACATTGTGTATAGTAGTCATTTAATAATTCCTCTGGATGAATGAATTAGACAACAATAATTTGTTAAGTGCCAACTGCTCATAAAACACTGTGTTGGGTTGGGGGAAGGATGTAAAAACGTATAGAGAGGTAGATGAGGTATGTCGTCACTCCTCAGCTCCTCTTATATCTTGAGACTCCTTTAGTGCTTCACTTTTCTCATCCACAACATAGCAGACTGTTACTGACTTTAGATCCTATAACTATCTCTTCTTCCAAGTTCTCCTTTCTCTTCCATTGGCTTTTCTTTGATATTCCCTGCTTCCCCTCATGAGTTCCCTGTACCCCATATGGGGAAGAGATTTTTGGGCAATGGAATGCCAAAATAAGGCAGTATGGTGTAGTAAAAGGAATGTAGACTTTGCAGGTAGAAGATTTTGACTGGAGACCTAGAGGACCAGAGACTTCCTAGCTCTGTGACTTTGGGAAAGTTTCTTTACTTTTCTGGGCTTTCATTTCCTAATCTCTTCGCTGAGGGAGCTGCTTAGTTTTCAACTTTAGTGGATAGAGTGTTTCTCCCAGTGTCAGGAAGATCTAGGTTCCAATTCTGCCTAGACACATTTACTGTGACCATAGGCAAATCACTATTCTCTCTGGACCTTATTTTCCTCATCAGTAAAATGGGGATAATAATACTTGCAGTACTTTCAGCCTTGGGTTGTTGTGAGGCTCAAATAAGATGTTGTATATAAACCTTAAGGGACTGTAATAAATGCCAGGAACAGGGATAGGGACTGGCCTTGTGCTGGTAGAAGAAATTACCTTATAATCAATCTCCCTCTACCGATGTAGGCTGGCACCTTCTCTAGAGCAAAGAGGGATTGACTCAGTGTCTGAAGTAGGACTGAAATTCAAGTTGTGGTTCTAAGGCAGGCTATTTCTCCATCAGTGTGGGTTGCCTCTCCAACCACACTGTCAGGTTGTTGAATGTCATTTACTATCATTAAATGAGATTGGACTATATGATTTCTAAGGTCTCTTCTATCTTTCAAACCTGGGGTTTGGCTCCAGGAAGCTGAGAGCAGAAGGTCTGTGGCTGAGAAGCCACAGAACATTTTGTCTGGGAGCCAACCAAATGGATGGGTAGATAAGGAATTTTATTTTAATCTAGTCCATCAAGACTCAGGTCTGTGAGAGGAGGTGGTGGTTACTGTCCTGGTTGCTATGGAAGAGCTCTGCAGTGTGGATCATACTCCCTAGGAATATTCATGAGACTAGTTCTGAGACCAGGCAGATCCCCTGGGAGTGGGATCTCGCTCCTTTTGTGCTCCATTCTGTGGAGCAATATCTGTGACCATCTGCTGCTCCCTTGTGGGGGTGGGGGTGGGGGGGCAGGGGCTGAAAAGGCAGCTTAGGTCTTCATGGAGGAGCTGGGGATGATGAAGCTGTTGAGGGGCAGTGTGACAGTTTTTCAAATCAAACATTAGACTTTGTGATTTTTTTGCCTATTTGTATTCGTAGAAGCACTGCTTCTTCCTTCAGTTCTGTCTCTGTCTCTATCTCAGTTCAGTCTGTCTCTCGGAAGTCTCCTAGAGAGTTGAGGTTGTCTCCAAACCGTGGTCAGGGTTTCCCTTGGGCGTCCCATGCACCGGAGGGCTCTCGCTAACTCTGCCTCCGCTCCTATCTCCGCAGACGGCCTTCACAGTGTGACAGCGCAGTGTGTACTGCGGGTCACCATTATCACAGAGGACATGCTGGCTAACAGCCTAACGGTGCGCTTGGAGAACATGTGGCAGGAGCGCTTCCTGTCCCCGCTCCTGGCCAGCTTCCTGGAGGGGGTGGCCACCGTGCTGGCCACGCCCAAGGAGGACGTGTTCATCTTTAACATCCAAAACGACACCGACGTGGGAGGCTCGGTGCTCAACGTGAGTTTCTCGGCGCTGGCTCCGGGAGGGGGAGCGCCCGGGGCAGGTGGTGGCGGGGGCCCCTTCTTCAGCTCCGAGGAGCTGCAGGAGCAGCTGTACGTACGCCGAGCCGCCCTCGCGGCCGCCTCGCTCCTCGACGTGCTGCCTTTCGACGACAACGTGTGCCTACGGGAGCCCTGCGAGAACTACATGAAATGCATCTCTGTGCTGCGCTTCGACTCGTCCGCGCCCTTCCTGGCCTCCGCCTCCACCCTGTTCCGGCCCATCCACCCCATCGCCGGCTTACGCTGCCGCTGCCCTCTAGGCTTCACGGGCGACTACTGCGAGACTGAGATCAACCTGTGCTACTCCAACCCGTGTCGCAACGGGGGCGCCTGCGCACGGCGCGAGGGCGGCTACACGTGCATCTGTCGCCCGCACTTCACAGGTGGGTGGTGGAGGGCGTGGCAGCCGGGATGGGCGGAGCGTTGGGCACGCAGGCGGAGCCGTGCCTCCCTCGGTGCTCGCTGGGGTGGGGGATGGCGGGAGGTCTTGGTTCACGGGCTGATGCAGGTGCCTCGAGCCCAGCCTTATCCACGAGCAGAGAAGCTGGCGCTGGGGCTGGCCAGACGGGAGCTTCGCACCCCTCTTCCGATTCTGTTTGCTGCCGGGGGCAGGGAGCTGCTCCGCAAGGAGGAGGAGGGAGCCTCTCCCCCGGAGTGGCGGGATGGAGGTGACCGAGCCTGATTCAGTGAAAGCTCTGGGATGGGGAATTCGAGCCAGAAGAAACTAGAGCAGCAGCGGGGTGGCGTACTGTAGAGTGCCGGATTTGGAGTCCAAGTCTTGCCTCAGCCACTTATTACCTGTATGACCCTTGTAATAATAATGGTACCTACTTCACGGGGTGCTTGTGAGAATCAGATGAGATAACACATGAAAAGTGCTTTGCAAATCTTAGAGCCCACCAGCTGTTATTATAGTTCATGTTACAGGTGAGGAAACTCAGGCCCAGCAAAGCTGGGACCTGGCCCAAGGCCATGTAGCTATTAAGTGTCTGAGATGGACATTTGAATCCAGGGCTTCCTGACTCCAAGACCAGGGCTTTTTCCATTGCTCCCATGCTGCCTGGGCTCTGGAGATTTGGGCGCTTTTATGCCCTTGTCTCATTGGTTGCTCAGCCCTTGGGGCCAGGCCTCCTCACTTTTTCATCTCTCCTGTGTGCTTCTTTACTCTCACCTTTTTTTGAAAAAGAAAATCGCCAATGATTCCTAGCTGTGTGAACCTGGGAAGTCACTTAACCCCAATTGCTTAGCCTTTGCTGCTCTTCTGTCTTTGAATTGATACTAAGACAGAAGGTAGGGTTTTCATTTGAAAAAAAAAAATTGACCATAAATTTCATGCTTCTTTCCTTGAGTTTTCACCTGACTTCTCTTGATTTATTTCATCACCCTAGATCCCAAACCAAGGGCAGCATCTCATATACTCTCAGCATCCAAGGCCCTGAGCCTGCTGCTTTCTGAGACAAAGTAGAGCGGTATAGTGATATGGAAAAGACCAGGGTTTGAATGCTGTCTCACACCCAAGTTGTGTGACCAAGAAAGTTATTTTAGATTCTTGGTGCAGGTCTCAGTTTGCTTCTCTGTAAGATGAGGGGGTTCAGACAAGATGAACTTGAAAAGGTCTCTTCCAGTACTGAATCCATGATTCTATGACAACCCATCTACTCTGCCTTTGGGTCTGTGGGCTCTTCACTGATTCCTCTGATGAACTCCAGTCAGTTCTGTCTGGGAGTTTCTTTTCATGGCTCTCCCATCCTCTCCCCTTTCCCCTCAATTTAAAAGACACTTATTAGAAACTAGTTTTAGTCACAGGGGATACAAAATAAGTTTGCCTTCTAGGTGCCTGGAGTGCCTGGACACAGTTTGTAAGGTAGGATGTGACAATGGCTAAGGAGAGAGTCAGAGCACTCTTTGAAAACTGGAAAAATGTACACAGTCCATTGCCTTGGCCTAGAAAGTTCATCAGAAGTTATATCTGCATACAACCAAGAGAAGGGACTTCACCACAGCCACCACCCTTCTACCTCCTCTCCACTACCTTAGACCGAGGTCATGTTCTAAGGCAGAGGCCTGGATCGGATTAGGAGTCCGTGGGGGGAACAGAGGGAGAAATCACTGCTTTTTCATCACTGACCCAGGAGAGTAGGAGTGTTGGATTCATGATAGGCTTGAGGGACAAGGCTTGGTGGTGGCTTCCTTCCCCAATTCCTCCAATCCCCAATTCAAAACTGTACGAACCCTCTCTGGCCTTGTTTTTTTGCTTTAGGAAAGGATTAACATAGGACCGGCTTGTCAGAGTCCCACTTTTTAGCAAATTGTACTAGAGAATCTCTTACCCCTGCACAAGGAGGGGAGCCAAGGGACTTGGATTCTAGTTTTAAATGACCTGGGGTTGGCCACAAGCCTTCTGAGCCTCTGTTTTTCCTGCTGTTAAATGAGGATATTGGTTCCACGATGTCTGGGGTTTTGACAGTCTCAATGTTTCAATGACTCTAAGTCCCCTGGTGATGTCACAGGTACTTTGGTTGAATGAGCACATGGCATTGTTAAGCACCCTCTTTGCAATTTTATTCCCTCCCCACTCAGAGTGTGGATCTAGGCATCCTCTGAAGTACCAGGGCTTGGGTGGAGAACCTACAGTGTTTTATAACTGGATCTAGCACAAAGCCTTGTGTAGTTCTATGCTCTATCTTCATGGCTCTCTAGACCTGAAAGAGACTTCAGAGGGTATCTAGGACAACTTCCTTGTTTTACAGATGAGGAAACTGAGACAAAGGGAAGTTAAGTGATTTATTCAGGGACATACTTTAAGTAAAGGATTTGAACCTAGGTCCTCTGACTCTCCAATAAAGTTTTGCTGTTCATCTACTTGGATTGTGCATGACACTAACCATGAGGCTTTTTATTGAGTCCTTCATATGGAAGCCTGAGGTGTCTTTTTGATATCCTAGATCAAAGGTGGCTGGGGGCTTCCAGAAACAAATTTATATTTAAAAAAATAAATAAAAATACAATAGAATATAGACAGTGTTAACATATGGTTTTCCAAGTCAATATGGGCCAGCACGGATCCTTACAAACATTTTAGCGACCCCCATTTTTATTGGAACTTGGCACCAATGAGCCAACTAATTGATGACATTGACCCCTAGGTGAGAACTGTGAACTGGATAGCCGAGCTGGCCGATGCGTGCCCGGTGTATGCCGAAATGGTGGGACTTGCACCAACACACCTTCTGGTGGCTTCCGTTGCCAGTGCCCAGGGGGCGGGGGCTTCGAGGGGCCCTACTGTGAGGTAGCTGTCCGATCCTTCCCTCCTAACTCCTTCCTCATGTTCCGGGGCCTGCGCCAACGATTTCACCTCACTCTCTCCCTCTCGTAAGTGTCCTCTTGTGTCCCTAACATGTCACCTATCACTTTTAACTCATCACCTCTAAAACCTACTCCCATCAACATGTCCTTTTTCTCTGCCTCTACCACTGGAGCTTAGAACTGTCCATCTTGTGCCCTCCAGTTGGCATCCCTACTGATGAGAACCTCTCCTCACTCAATTCTAAAATACACTTGACTCCATATTGGGATGAATCCATTGGCTACCAAGGAAAAGAGATGGGGTGGTGGTGGAAGTGAGGAATAGATTATGGTGGCAAAGGAAAGGCTAGTCCATCAACCATTCTTGACACACTCACAGGGTGTGCTGTCCCTAGTCTGTCACTCATTCTTGACACCCCCAAACTTACTAGTACTATAAGTTACCAACCCTAGCCCTTTTGCTGCCAAACAGTCCCCAAACTGTTCCCCCTAGGTACCCCTCTCAAATCTTTTTCATCCAAATATCACTATTTTCAGTCTGTCATCCTTGAAACTCACCACCTTTTCAAATTGTCATTCCTAAATACTTCCCTTAGCCTGTCCCATCATCATTACTACCCCAGCCTGTTATCTCACAAATCTTACCCACAAAATCACTTTTCCCAAACAACTCCCAAATGTCAGTGCCTCTTACCTATCACCCCCAAACAACACTGCCTTGATATAATTTCCAGTTTGTCGATGCTGTGTCACTGCCTCAAGCCTCTTATCCCCTCAGTCTATCGCTCCTGACTTGAAATACCCCATCCAAGAGTCACCCCTCAAACCTGTCATTCTCGAATGACTTGTCTGCCTCTCCTTTGCCACCATAGCCTATCCCTTTCCCCTCTGCTCTTCCCTTTTCCTTGGTGGTCAAGGGGCTCATCCAGTACGGAGTCAAGGGTACATTAGAGCTGAGTGAGGAGGGGTCATCGATAAGGAGGGGTACCACCCAGTGGCCACAAGGATGGGCAGTTCTAAGCTCCAATGTTGGGGGCAGGGGAAAGAGCTAATCTTTGGAATCCTTCTGGGAGGTGTTGGGTGTTGGAGTTTGTAACTCCCGTAGAGGTCCCTTGACTGCTCTGCTTTTCCTTCTCCCTCCAGGTTCGCCACCGTGCGGTCCCATGGACTCCTCTTCTACAATGGCCGCCTCAATGAGAAGCATGATTTCCTTGCCCTGGAAATTGTTGCAGGACAAGTGAGGCTCACCTACTCCACGGGTGTGTGCCTATCCATGTGTGTATCCCTGCATGTGTGTTTGTCTGTCCTCATAGACTGGTAGAATATTAGAAGTGGGCAGAATGTAGACAGAGCTGAGAAGGACCTTATATATCAGTCAATCCAGTGCTTTCATTTTATAGATAGGAATACTGGGGTCCAGAGAAGACAAGGGACTTTGCCAAAGTCACACAGTAATTCTCTGTGTATAGAGTGAGGTAGAATCTCTTCTTAAAGGAAGTAGTGGTGCTGGTTGATGTAAATGTATAGAACTGAGCATGTATATCTGTGTGGGGCATGTGTATAGGCAGTAGGTATTCTCTACCCCATAGCTGACCCCATCTCTCCCTCATTGTAGGGGAGTCAAGCACAGTAGTGAGCCCCATAGTGCCCAGTGGTGTGAGTGATGGGCAGTGGCATACAGTGCAGTTGAGATACTACAACAAGGTGAATATTTTTTGTTGCCTTCCTGACCCTCAGTTCCCCCTAAACCCTTTTCATTCCTTTTGGTCCAGTCCCATATCAATCCCTTGACTCCTCAGACTGTTCCACAATCCCTCTAGACTTCTGATCTTCCTTTTTTCCTTACCTGTTTCCCAAATGGTCCTTTATGCTTTCTTCCCCTATTCCTTCCCAGGTGGGAGGATGAGCCCAAGGGATAATGGGTATTATTAATAATGATTGTAGTGAGAGTGCCCAGGTATTTTCCTGGGTTCTTATTGCTCCTACTGATAAGGATTTTGCCCTTGATGTATCCCTAGGAAAGTGTGAAATTATTGTGGCACAGTTATTTTCTTGATATGGTGAGAGTTCCTTGTTTAGTTCCGAGTTGCTTCATTAACACCTCATTAAGGATGATTGATTCATGGCTAATCCATACAACTTAAGCTATACCTTTGGACTTGATCTTTGAAGGGGAGAACAGAGACAAAGGGCAGAGAGAGTAAGAACCAGAGCTTGGAGGTCAAATTTAAGAGAAGCCAGTTAGAAGCATGTGGGCTCAGTTCCCTGGGGGAAGCCTGTCTAGGCTTGTAGTCTCCAGAGAATCATGTGCTCTAGGAAACCATGAAGTCTCAAGGATGTTATGAAAAGAGGCAGTGGCCAAGTGGCAAAAAATTACTGGACCAAGTTTCCTGGATCTAGTATTGGAGTTTCTGGACCAAGTGAGAGCTGGAGCTTAGGGACAGCAAGGGAGACAAGCAAAATGTGGTCTTTGCAGGTTCAAGGAAGAGAACTCAGACCACCCCTAGTTTTCCCCCCATTTTTGGAATCCTCAACCTCAACAGAAGTATTGTAAGTCAGGGAGACTGTTTAGGTCCCTAGAGGATCTCATTGGAGAGATAATTTGCTTAATCTAGAGTAGTGGTATCAAACTAAACTAGAAGTAGAGCCTACTATTAACATTATCTATATTCTACTGTATTATTTATTTTGTTAAATATTTCCCAATTACATTTTAATATGACTTAGGTTATAGTGGATATCTCTGCTCCCTCTCGGAACTTATCAAGTCCTCTAGACATATAGCATCAGTGTCTTTAGTTGCTTGTACTTTCTTCATACTTATAGTACTGTTCTGGGATCGAGGTTCTCCCCGCCCCAAAGTGAAGAAGAATTTGTGGGGGTCCTTTGAGAATCAATCCACCCTGCACAGCCACAGAACTCACAGTGCTAATTAGTGTAGGGCAAGGTCTGCATTTGCTCTGTATTTTGGCTCTGTCTCTTGTTGATTTGGGCTTCAGCTCTGCGTCCTAAATACTTCTGCAGTTGGTGTAGGAAGTTTGGTCCAGAAGCTCCTCCATTACTCTGCACTGCTGCTGACCTGAGATCTTGCAGCTCCTCTCCTGGTTTAGGAACTTCTTGCCACTACTAGGCCACTGCTTTTGTCTGCTGCCACCCCTGGGTTTCGTGCTTCACTATGGCACATGGTTCTCTGAAGGGGATGTATGACTACAGAGACTCCCTTGTAGGGGACCAGTCTAAATGTACCTGACTGAGTAGTCTCCATCTGACCTCCCCAGCTCTGGTCCCCTCTCTCTCTTTCTCTGCCCCTGTGTTTCTGCTCTCCCTTTTAAAGGCCAAGTCCAAAGGTGTAGCCCAGGTGTATGAACTGACCATGAATCAATCAATCATCCTCATGTGGTGTCAATGGAGCAACCTAGGACAAGGCAAGGAATTCACACCTTATCAAGGAGGTAACCTTGCCAAGGCAATTTCACACCTTGTTAAGGATACTCATCAATACCAGAGCCAAATCCTCATCAGTGGGGTCAATGAAGACCTAGGATAGTGCCTGGGAACACTCAGTACATAATAATGTAATCATTACTAGAGAAAAGGAAACTGTTGTTGCTATTATTGTTATACGTGTGGGCTGTGGAGGGGCAGAGACAGATGCTCTAGGGAATCCTTGTCCAGAAGGTGGGGTGTCTTGCCCTTGTCATCCTGGACCCCTCTGAGTCTCTTAATAATGCTGTGTCCTCAGCCCCGGACCAGTGCCCTAGGCGGGGTTCAGGGCCCTTCCAAGGACAAAGTGGCCGTGCTGAGCGTGGATGAGTGTGACACCCCCGTGGCCCTGCAGTTTGGGGCTGAGATCAGCAACTACTCATGTGCAGCTGAGGGTGTCCAGACCAGCTCCAAGAAGTGAGCCCCCTGCCTCTGTTGGCTATCCCTTAGCCCTGAATCCCCTCTCCTCCCTTCTCATCTCTTTAATTTCTCTTTTTGTGTTTACATCAAGTAGAAACCTGACCCCCTCAGTCATCTTCCCATCCATCTCTTCCCAAGGAATGCCCAGACCAGCCCCAAGATGGGCAGGCCCTCCCAGAGCTGTCAGGTGTCTCACATCTTCTCCTCCTTAGGTCACTGGACTTGACAGGACCCTTGCTCTTGGGTGGTGTCCCCAACCTGCCTGAAAATTTTCCAGTGTCCCACAAAGAGTTTGTTGGCTGCATGAAAGATTTGTTCATTGACAGCCAACGAGTGGATATGGCAGCTTTTGTGGCCAACAATGGCACCACTCCTGGTACGTCCCCATCGGTACTCATACACACAACTTTTGTCTCAAACCCCATTTGGAACTTCCCTTATGATCTTGTCTCAGCCCCCTTAGCATAGCCAACAGTGGTGGTTCTTCCAGCATGGCCCCCAGGACTGGCTCAGTAACCCTAAATCCCTTTAGAACCCTGTCAACAGGGGGCAGCTGGATAGCTCAGTGGATTGAGAGCCAGGCCTAGAGACGGGAGATCCTAGGTTCAAATCCGGCCTCAGACACTTCCCAGCTATGTAACCCTGGGCAAGTCACTTGACCCCCATTGCCTACCCTTACCACTCTTCCACCTATAAGTCAATACACAGAAGTTAAGGGTTTAAAATTAAAAAAAAAAAAGGAGAGAGAGAGAACCCCTATCAACACCCTTCATGCCAAGCCAATTATTCTAATAAGACTGAGAAAGGGGACTGGCCTGGATGGGAAATAGGTATTAGGTTCTCTCTTAAGGGATCAGGGGAGGGGGGAATCAATCAGACCATGAACTGAAGAAGTTGGGGGTAAGGAGATGGAGTTTCAAAGAAGAGGGATCAAGTGTGTGTGTACCTGTGGAAAGTCACTGCTGTTTTCAGTGAGGGAAGCTGAGGAAGAGGAGATTAAGCATTCAGACTGTATAAAGAAGCAGATGATGGGTCAGAAAGAGGTCTTACTTTCCCACCCTCTAGGAAGTATGTCCCCCAGATCATCCATTCCCCTACTTAGGAGGGTGGAGCACAGGAATGAGTTTGGGGGTCTATCAGAGGATTGGGGGAGCCCAAGCAGAAAGCAAATCGTGACCCCTTCCTATCTTTGTTTTGCTTCCTCCCTTGCTGCAGGCTGCCAAGCCAAGCGTACCTTCTGTGTCTCTAGCCCCTGCCAGAATGGTGGTACCTGCTCTGATGGCTGGGCTGGCTTCCGATGTGCTTGCCCTGTGGGCTTTGGGGGAAAAGACTGTGGGCTTGGTGAGGGATACTGTGGAGAGAGGGAGGTGGAGAGGGGCTCAAGGACAGAGGAGAGATAGAGAGGATTTGGGGAGGTTGGAATACTGTGGGCTCAGAAAGGCAGGTTGGGGGAGGGAGTTACAGGGCAAAAACTATTAGATGTGACAGAGAGGGGAACTACAAACCCAGATTGTGCTGGGAGGAGCTGGATATCCCTTCTGCCTTTGTATCTCTAGCCATGGTCCATCCCTACCGTTTCCGTGGCAATGGAGCCCTGAGCTGGGACTTTGGGAGTGAAGCGACTATTTCTGTCCCCTGGTACCTGGGGCTAGCATTCCGGACACGGGCACCACATGGGGTATTGCTGCAGATTCAGGCTGGACAGCACAATTCCCTTCTTTGCCAGGTATGACCATTCCACCTGTTCCCCAACCGTCACTGCACACCTAAGCTAGGCGGCATCCTTCCCTCCTAGGCTGGTGGTGATTTTCTCGACTTTTCCTGAGTGCAGGCCCTCAGGACTGATTTCCCCCATTCTTATCCTACCGTAATTAGCAATACCCAGATTTCTGCATTGTGTGGGTGCCACCAGCCATAGAATTGCCTTTTCTCTGTTTACAGCTGGAAAAGGGACTCTTGTCTTTGGTGGTGGACAAGGGCTCTGGCCGAACTTCCCGCCTTCTGCTGGACCAAGTGATACTCAGTGATGGGCAATGGCATGACATCCGGCTGGAGCTCCAGGATGGTCGGTCTGGACGGTCTGGGCACTACCTTCTCACAGTCACAGTGGACTTTGGCCTCTTCCAGGTCTGGACCAACTTTCACATCACCTTCTTCCTGTTGTCTACCTTTTGCCTCATGCCGTATCTCTATGCCCAGCCTGGGCCTACTTCCTGTGGTCACTCAGAACCCTCAAGCTTTGGTCCTAACACTAAGCCCTCTCATGGACCTGATTCCTGATCCCTCCTCTGACCCCACTGGGTTCCTCTATGCTCCTTGTAACCCAGGGGGTCAGCCCTGGCCAATGGCAGTCACTGCCATTACCAGCCTCTTTTCCCCCAAAAGGGGTAGGCAGAAAGCTGAGATTTCCCCCAAGAAGAGGCAGAACTAGGCCATCTTCAGAGGAGACTATAACTCCATGGAGCTTGTTGCCAGTCTGGCAGCACCAGGGTGATAACTGTCCCCTGAGGTGGGGGAAAAACTTGGTCTCTTGCTCATTCTCCTTGCAAGAACTGTTTGAGTTCCATTCCTTTATTTATTCAGTAAATTCTTACTCTGTTTGGGTTCAGGTGCTCTCTCTGAGGCCGCAGGGATGAAAAAAGGAAATACTGTCCTTGAAGAGCTTATATTCCATTTGGGGAAGGGAAGAGGAATTCTATTCAAACAAGTGTAATACAAGCAGAACTGCAATGGGGGGGGGCAGAATGCTTTAGGTCAGTTTGTGGAGGGACAGCTAGTGTGATCAGGGAGGATGCAGTAGGAGAGGTGGTGCCAGGGACTTGAGACATACTTCGAAGGAAGGGAAGGCTTTCAGTTGCAAAATCTGGGAAGAAAGAACTCTAAGAAGGAGGGAAGCTACCTGTGAACACGGAGAGGTGTTAAGATGGACTGATGGGGGAGATGAGAGAATAGCCTGGTGGGGCTGAACGTGCAGTGTGTGAAGGGGCAGGGACGTAGGCTGGAGCCAAGGTGGGAGCCCCTGAAGATTTTAGAGCAGAAGGATGATGTGGTCAGGCCAGTATCACAAAGGCCAAGTGTTTGTAGGATGGATTGAAGAGTAGAGCAAATGTAGGCTGAGGGACCATTTGGGCTAAAACAGTAATCCTGGTAAGAGGCAGTGTGCATCTGAAGTGGGCCAGTGGCAGTGGCCTCTTCCCCTGGCCAGTGGCTTTAGGTTTTAGACTCTCAGTTCTGTTTATTTGGTAAGCTGGGCTATCTGGGGTTTTTCTTTGTTCAGAGGAAGGACATTCAGGGCTATTCTCCCTAATTCACCCCTTCCCACCCCCCCAGCTCTGTTCTTGTGCTCTGCTGCCTGACACCCCCTTCCTTGTCTTCCCCACTTAGGATACCATGGCAGTAGGGAGTGAGCTGCATGGGCTAAAGGTGAAGCACCTCCATGTAGGGGGCCTACTCAAGGCCCATGAGGTCCATCGGGGCCTTGAAGGGTGCATCCAGGTAAGGACCCTGCCTAGTCCCCCCAAAATCCATGGGATACTGAAGAGGAGGCAGGCTGGGAAGGGAGAGCCTGAAGGGTGTCAGGTGGCTCAGAAACCTTGGGATTAGGGGGTTTGAGGTAGTCTAGGGGTTAAGGCTGAGGTCAGATGGGTAGAGGAAGACTCTGTTTTGGGAAGGAGGTCTTGTATGAGAGTGGGTACTCTGTGTCTTAGGGCTGGGAGAGTTGTAGTCAGGACTAGGAGGGGAAGCTCAGGGTTCTGAGGGGAGGTTTTCGTAGTGTAGGGATGGAACTTGGTCCTGATATCTTGAGATCTTGCTAAGAATGGAAGGGAACAATCTGGGATCCTTGGAGTAAGGAGTCTCTGGACTTTGGGGGACATTCTTGGTGGAATTCAGAGGTCTTGTTTTGGGAATGGGGTGGTTCTCATTCTCATGTTTGCAGAAGATGTTAGGCAAGGATCAGTCCTGGGGCATTTGGGGTTAGAGCACTTGCTCCAACTTAGGGCTTAGGGAGGCAATTGTGCCCCAGAATTTGGGCTACAGTGCTCTATCCCCTAGTGACCCATTTTCTGTCAGGGAGTGTGGCTGGGTGCCGTGCCCTCAGGGGCCCCAGCCCTCCCTCCACCCAGCAGTAAGATGAATGCAGAACCAGGCTGCAATGTGCTCAACCCCTGTGCCTCCAAGCCCTGCCCTCTCCATGCTGACTGCCAGGATGAGTGGCAGACCTTCTCCTGCATCTGCCACCCAGGTAGGATGTGTCCTCAGGCCTGGGGAGGGGGTGGATCTAAAAGGAGAGAGAATGGCTAGGGTCCAGGGAGTGGCAGTGGAGTATGTTGAATTGTAAGTCAGAGACCTGCGTTCAAATCTTGGATCTGCTACATAATCTTGGGCAAGTCCACCGACCTCTCCTGGCCCCAGTATTTTCCCTCTCAAAAACATGGGGATTGGATGAGAGAATTTTACTCTGAATTTCACTCTAAATCCTGTGCCTTGTAACAACCCCAAAATGCAAAATACCCCAAATGATGTTAGTATCCCGAGGATGGGACCGGTGTGCTGAAGCCTTTTGATGGCCCAGGTTACTACGGGAAGGCCTGCGTGGATGCCTGCCACCTGAATCCCTGCAAGAACAAGGGAGCCTGCCAACGGCGGGTCGGGGCGCCCCGTGGTTATACTTGCGAGTGCGAGGATGGCCACTTCGGACCTCACTGTGAGCACAGGTGAGAGGGCTGAGAGTGTTAGTGATCCCGGAGGACCAGGGAGTGTCAGGGTGGTTCTTGAAATAGCCTTGGAGAGGCCTGAGATAAGCCTCCGAAAGAGAGTTCAGTTCCTGGAGGACAGTCAGGGGAAGTTCTTCTCAGGATATCTTCTGCTCCTTGCTGCTCTGCAGAATGGACCAGCAGTGTCCTCGGGGCTGGTGGGGGAGTCCAGCCTGTGGGCCCTGCAACTGCGATGTCAACAAGGGCTTTGATCCGGACTGCAACAAGACCAACGGGCAGTGTTCTTGTAAGGTAAATGGGGAGGGGGGTGTTTCTGACCTGGACCCCTTACCCCAGACCTTTGACCCTTTGCCTCTAATGCCCACCACCAGTGTCCCCCTTAGCTCTTCCTCTGATCCCTGAATTTGTTTTTATTTGGACCTATGACACCTGACCCAACTTGGAGATCCCTATCTTGATTTTCTTCTTCTGGCTTTTGATCTCTGACCTTGACCCTCGCACCTCACCTCTGACTCCCCATTCAGACACCCTGGCCCTGACCTCCGTTCCTCGGGTCCTCGGTTCCTTTTGCCCGTGACCTTTGACCCCCACGATCTCAATACCTGACCCCTTCCCTAAGCCCTGACCTCTGACCCCAGGCCCCTGACCCCGTCCCCCCTTCAGGAGTTCCATTACCGACCTCGGGGGAGTGACACGTGCCTCCCCTGCGACTGCTACCCTGTGGGCTCCTCTTCACGCTCCTGCTCCCAGGACAGCGGGCAGTGCCCGTGCCGGCCTGGAGTCATCGGCCGGCAGTGCAACAGCTGCGACAGCCCTTTTGCTGAGGTCACGGCCAGCGGCTGCCGGGGTGAGCTGGGGTCCCCAGAAACAGCCGGTATTAGGGGTTCAGAGAGGGCTCTACACGAGTCCCAGGTGGGAGGTTCCATGCATTCAGCTTTATTGGCAGCAAAACCCCTGGGAAAAGTCAGTCGTCCACTGGCCGCCAGGGGGCAGGGATGTGCCTTGGCCACAGTCTTGGGCAGCAAGGCTTTGCCTGGGTGCCAACATGTCAGCTCTGCTCGCAGAAGACTCTGTTCCAGCATGAGCTCTCTTTCCCCGGGGATGCACAGATCATGGCTCTGTTTAGCAGATGAACACTAACAGATAATAGGTGCAAAGATGAACAGGAGCACCGACCTCTCGACTCCTGAGCCCAGGCTCCTTGCTACACTTCCCAGAGGGCCGTGGGCTCTACAGAATCGGCTACATGATTGCTTCAGGGTTTGGGGGACCCCATCTGACCCCAGCCTTAGCGTTCTCTCCTCTCCTCCCTAGTGCTCTACGATGGATGCCCTAAGTCCCTGAGAGGGGGTGTGTGGTGGCCGCAGACCAAGTTTGGGCTCCTGGCCACGGTGCCTTGTCCCAAAGGGTCTCTAGGTGAGTGACTGTGGTTAGGGGTGACAGATCCTCAGTGGGAGGTGAGGAAAAGCCAGGAAAGGGGAGGATGGCATCCCATAATCTTGCTGACTTGTGGGGGGCCCCTAGCATATGTGGCAAGCTGGGCCTTATGGGTCATTATTTCTGGGAAGAGGTAGGGAAGGGAAAGAAGGGGAGATGAGAGTCGAGGAGATTTGGTTAGCTTCTCCACTTCCTCCGCTGCCCCCAGCCCCCTCACCCTGTCATTTTTCCATTTCTCTTGGTTCCTGGGCAGGTTTGCGGGGAGCAGGTAAGTCCCCCCACTTTGTGCTCAGGGATGCTTTGGGCTCTCCTGCTGCTTGAGGTCCCTGCAGATTCCTTTGCTGGCTGAAGCCCCCTGCAACCCTTCTCCCACTCCCCACTTGCTGCCTAAGTTCTTTGCTGGCTCCCTTCTTGCCTGAAGTTACTACAGATCCCTGCTCTTGGCACTAACAAATCAGTTGGTTCTCAATTATCCACAATGTAGTGTGGATTGTGTAGGGCTACTGCCTTCTTCCACAGGTGGGATTGTGCGGCTGAATGTGGATGTCTGTGTGTATCCGAGCGCTGTGTGTGTGTGTGTGTGTGTGTGCTGTGCGCATGCATGCTCATGTGAACAGGCTGGGTGCACCTCTCTGCTTCTTAAATTTAGTTCTATGAGGTTTTAATTATCTGCTAGTTTGGCATTATTCTTGTCTCCACCCTGCTCTGTTAGTTCAGATGATTGAGAACTGACAATGCTTATAATCCTGCTTCCCGCCACTGTCTCCTCTGCTGTTCACTGTGCTCCCAGGCTTCAGGAGTGCTAGACTTTTGGACCTGGAGGTTCTAGGGGGAGACAGGGTGGAGCTTCCCCTGCGGTGTCCTGAGGAGGTCAGTTGTCAGAGATCACTGGCTTCTCTGGCCCTGAGCTGTGTGGGGGCTTGGCTTGTGACTCGTGCCTGGGGCCCAGAGGTTCTGGCTACCCACAACCTGGAGCTCTGACAGTGATGACTTCTTGTCTTTGTGTAGGTGCTGCCGTCCGGTGCTGCGATGAGGACAGGGGATGGCTAGAGCCAGACCTCTTCAACTGTACCTCCCCTGCCTTCCGGGAACTGGGCCTGCTGGTAATATCCCCTTGACCTCCACAGTGACCCTCCTTCCCCTCTGTAATCAATGGATAGAATGAGGGCCCGGAGTCACAGGAGGCCTTGACTTCAAATGTGGCCCAAGATGTTAGCTGGGAGACCCTGAGCAAGTCACTGAAACTCTGTGGGCCTATTTCTTATCTCAATACTTTCTCTAGTCCTAGAATTGTTATTCAGTCATTCCAGGCATGTCCAACTCTTTGTGACTCCATTTGGGGTTTTCTTGGCAAAGATGCTGGAGGGATTTGCCATCTCCTTCTTGGCCTCCTACCTCCCAAGCTTGTTGTGGAGATCAAATGAGATAATATTTGTAAAGTGTTTAGAACAGTGCAGTGTTCCCCAGCTACCTCAGCATCCCCAGGCTCTCTCTAGCCTTCTAGATGGCTTTGCTGATAATGCCTCTTTCTCCTCCCTGGAGGCCCCCTCCACATTTTCATAGCTCTCTACATACCTTTCCACAGCTCCCCAGTACCCTCCAGCCTTGGGGAACTGGATTCAACTGGTAACAAATGGCACTTTCTCCTTGGGGCCACAACCTTCTAGCACCTGCCTTCCCCAAACCAACCTGACTAGAAATAGCCTCTTGTTGGTTGGTTGGTTGGTTTTTTAAAACCCTTAGCTTCAGTCTTAGTATCAATTCTAAGGCAAAAAAGTGACAGGGGCTAGACAATTGGAGTTAAGGGACTGGCCCACGGTCACATAGCTAGGAAGTGTCTGAGGACAAATTTTAACCCAGGTTCTCCTGATTCCAGGCCTGGCTCTATCCACTCTGCTACCTAGCTGTCCCTAATGAGATTATATTTGTAAAGCACTTAGCACAGCCCAGCATGTAGTAGGAACTTAACAAATGCTCATTTTCTTCCTTTCCTCCCATCATCCTTTCCTCTCTTCTTTCCTTCTTCCTCTTTCTCTTCCTTCCTCTTTCCCTTTCTCCTCCTCTCCCTCCCTCCTTCCCTTCCTTTTCTCATTTGGAAAATTACTCATTTGGAATAAGGTTGAATCCTCACTTTGTGAACTCAGGGCAAATTTCCTCTCTCCCTTCTGAGCCAGTTTTGTTCTCTGTGAAATAAGGTTAGGTTAGGTGATTGCTGAGGGCCCATCTGGGAGGACCACTCTGTGATCCTTTAGTATTATCCCTCTTGATATTCTCAGCCTGTCCTTACTGTGCCTGTGGTGTGAGCAGGAGATGGTTAATGGAAATGGGATAACTCTGGGGATCCTAAGGCCAGGTGGAGATGGGAGAGGAACAGAAAGGGGGCTTCAGTGTGACCCTTGTCCCTTCTGCTTCCTCCTGGGCAGCTGGATGACCTAGAGCGTAATGAAACAGAGCTGGACACCATTGAGGCCAAGAAGTTGGCCCAGCGGCTCCGCGCAGTAACTGGCCACACCGAACGCTACTTCGGCAATGACGTCCACATTGCTGCTCGTCTTTTGGGTCGGCTCCTGGCTTTCGAGAGTCATCAGCAGGGCTTTGGGCTTACTGCCACTCAAGATGCCCACTTTAATGAGGTGACCCTGGGTATCCCTGCTGACCCCTAATCCTTGCTGCTTTTCTGGTCCTGGCCATCTCTGCTGACCCTGACCCCTGGTCATCAATCTGATCCCAATGATCCCTGGACCATCCTAACTGACATCGCTCTGGTCAGATAGGCCTCTCTCTCTTGACTCACCCTATATATGTATAATTGTTGGATGATCATTATAGACAGGTGTCTATAGATAGAACTCAGAACTAAAAGAAAGAGAAATACGGGCTGTGAGAGAGAGACGGAGAGAGGGAAAGAGAGAGAGGGTGAGGTGCAAATTTGAGGTGGGAGGTGGCGAAGGTTCTTGGAGGTAGGGCTTTGAGGGAGGCCTTGAAAAAAAGAGGAGGAAAAGTGCTTCTGGTAGAAGATGATTATGGGAATGAGCTATGAGGCCTGACTGAAGCAGAGGATTTTGAAGAAATATATAGTGAATTATTCTAGAAAGGCAGGTTAAGGACAAATTATGGCTAGCCTTAAATGGCAGGGAGTGGGAGCTTTATTCTCTAAGAAATAGGGACTCCTGGAGGGGTCAGGCTACACAGGGAAATCAGTCTTCTTGATTTCTATCCCAGCAGACCTTTGTTTTGGAGAAAAGAGTCCTGGGCTAGGATTCAGAACTGGTGGCCTCTGGGCCCAGCTCCATCCCCTGTGTGGCATGAGGGCCTGGGGAAGTCATTGTATCCCTCAAAGCTTGAGTCTGAGGGACATTTCAGAGATACTTCAAAGGTGGATTCAACAGCAGAAAGTTGCAGAGAACCATAGTTTGAATGAATGAAATTAGATGAAAGTTGGGAGACACATAGTGAAGTTAGGGAAACTGATGGAAAGGATCTTCCAAGTCCCCGAACTTACTGAGGAGGAAGCTTAAACCTAGGGAAGGGAAGGTTTGGCCTAAGGTCTTACGATAACGATAACTGACAATGTATGGCATTTTTACAAAGTACCTTATTATCCAGTTTTATCCTCACAACTGACTTGTCTGGAGTATTGGGCTGTTGTTATCCCTAGTTTAGAGAGAGATAAGCTAAGTCTCAAGCTAAGTAACCTACCTGGGTCATATGATTGCTACAGGGAAGATTTGAACCATGATCTCACCTGATCCCAAGTCCTGCAATTGGCTCACTGTGTTTCACTGCCTAAGAAAATGGTGGCCTTCCCCCTGGACCTTCCTGGTGTCTGGTGGTCCTGGCTGGGGCTCACCAGAGCCTTCCTCACCGTAACCTTCCTATCCCCAGAACCTGCTGTGGGCTGGCTCGGCTGTGCTGGGCCCCGAGACCCGTAAGCTGTGGGATTCTCCACAGCCACGAACCCCAGGTGGGACCACGGCCCGAGGGAGCAGTGCCGGCCTCATTGAGCAGCTGGAGGAATACACTGCCACATTGGCCCAGAACATGGAGCTCACGTACTTGAACCCCGTGGGCCTGGTGGCGCCTAATATTAGTAAGCAGGGCCTCCGAGGGGTGGGCGTCTTAGACGGGGCGGGGAGCTCCCAGCATGGAAGGAGGAAGGGAAGGGGCCGCTCTCTTGGGAGGAGAAAGTGGACGTTGGCCAATGACCTTTGACACCTCCCTTCCCCTGCCTCCAGTGCTCAGTATTGATCGAATGGAGTCTCCTGTTCCCTCCTTGGGGGGACATCGATATCCTCGTTACCATGGTAGCCTTTTCCGGGGCCAAGATGCCTGGGACCCCCATACACACGTCGTGCTGCCTTCTCCGGTACCCCGGCCCCCCCAGCCCGAAGGTAAGTCTCCTGAGCAAGAGCGCAAGCAGCCCTCACCAGAGCCCAAGAGGGTGTTCTCAGGCCACCATCTCCAACGTTTTGCCCACATAGAACAGCCCCTTCCTGGGGAGCCACAGCCATCGGGAGGAAGGCCGCCATTCGTGTGACAGCGATGGGGCAGAGAGCTCTAGATAACTGGCCTAGAGGGTCACTGACTGTGCCTTACCCTTTACCTTCCCCAGCCCTGCCAACAAGTGGCAGCAGCGATGCCAATGAGACGGCAGAGAGTGTGGCAGCCCGAGGCGGGCCGCTGGAGGCAGAGCCGGGTCTCACCATCGTCATCCTCCTCATCTACCGGACCCTGGGGGCACTGCTCCCTGCCCGATACCAGGCAGAACGCAGAAGCGTCAGGTGTGGGGGCCAGGGGAAGGGCTTGTCACCAAGGGGAGGCTAGAACATGGCGTCAGGGCAAGGGATCTCCTTCCGGAGGACACGCCTAGGCCTAGGGCTAGTCCCTTCTCAGTGCCCTGTAGTGGGGGGCCTGGTTAATTTGGAACAAGAGTCTCGGGGTTCTTTGTTATCCGAGTGACCTCTGGGCCTCAGTTTCTAGAGGTAAAGGCCCCATGGTGTCTAGACTTATCTGCGTAGTCCCTTCATATTGTGGGGAGCAGGGGAGGGAAGGCGCTCCACTGGGAATGTCTTTTAGAATATCTGGGCCCCTGGGATTAAGGTGTTTATGCAGAGTCCTCATGACCATTGACAGCAAGGTAGGAGGGGGTGTTTCTATTTAGATATAGATTGGATTCAATACTTGAGGTGCCTCCAAAAACAATAACCTCCTTTCTGCTCTCTCAGCCTTAATTTTCCCACATATACAATGAAGGGGTTGGACTGGGTGATTTTAGCATTTTGTTGCTGTGACTGGGGGGGTGGACAGGTGTGGCCTGAGCACAGCATGATAATTCTAGGACTCGGGCAATCCCATTCTTTCAGGCTCCCCCGGAACCCAGTCATGAACTCTCCTGTGGTCAGTGTGTCCGTGTTCAGGGAGCGCAGCTTCCTGCAGGGTGTTCTGGAGTCACCCATCACCCTTGAATTCCGCCTGCTGCAGACAGCAAATCGAAGCAAACCCCTGTGTGTGCAGTGGGAGCGGCCCAGCCCGTGAGGATGCAACCCCCCCCCCCCCGCCAAGTTTCCCCGGCAACCCCCAGGCAGCTCTCAGACCCCTCTTTGTTGAATGATGTTGTCCTGGCCTTTGAGGACCTGACCCTCTCCTGGGAAAACCTCCAGCCTACCCCAGGATCAGCCCCGTATTCCTGTGGCTGGCAGAACTAACTCGGCTCATGGGGATGCCCACCCACACCCCCAGACCCACATTTGCTCAGCCTTGGTTTAAGGGAACTGGATGGGACGGTCTCTAAGGGCCCTTGTGATTCTAGACTCTGATTGTATGTTTAGTCTGTGTACTTGTGTGCTGGCCTGGCCCATGACGAGGTCCGGCCAAGTGTCCCAGCCTGTCCCCTCAGTTGGCAGCCTGGGCACCTAGATTGCACCTAGACTCTGAAGCCTGATGGGACTCTGCCTCTCCACAGGAGTGACTCTTGGGGTGTGTGGACGGCGCGTGATTGTGAGCTCGTGCACAGGAATGGTACCCATGTGCACTGCCAGTGTTCCCGGCTCGGCACTTTTGGGGTGCTCATGGACGCCTCCCATAGAGAGGTATGGGGAAACCATTCCCAGGGAGCTTCCTGAATGTTCCTCGATGAGGGGTCAGAATGGTCCTCGGTGGGAGGGAGGTGGATGGGGAGTGCTAGGCCTGAAGGGAAGGTGCTCTCTCAAAGAACTGAGGGGTGGGTGTCGGGCTAAGGAGACAAGACCAGAAGGGGGTAGCCTGGGGAGGTTGAGGCCATGCAGGAGCTGTACTTGGGCTTGTGGGTAAGTGCTGCCCGCCCTGACCGCCCCTTCCCATGCCTACAGCGCCTGGAAGGTGACCTGGCCCTCCTGGCTATCGTCACTCACGTGACTGTGTCAGTGACAGTGGCTTCCTTGCTCCTGACGGTGGCTGTCCTGCTCAGCCTGCGAGGCCTCAAGTCCAACACGCGTGGGATCCACGCCAATGTGGCTGCTGCCCTGGGCCTCGCCGAGCTGCTCTTCTTCCTAGGGATCTACCGCACCCACAACCAGGTGCTCCGCTGGGTGGGGGTCCCAAAACCGGGAAGCCATCGGGGGTCTGGGACCCTGGAATTTGGGGGAAAGGTGGGCAGGAGCTCCGGGCTTTCCACCTGTGGAGCTGAGGCTACCCTCTGCTTTCCTCCTTCCTCCAGTTCCTGTGCACTGTGATCGCCATCGTCCTCCATTACCTCTTCTTGGGTGCCTTCTCCTGGCTCTTCGTGCAGGGGCTGCACCTTTATCGAATGCAGGCAGAAGCTCGGAACGTGGACCTCGGGGCAATGCGTTTCTACTATGCCCTGGGCTGGGGTGTCCCAGCTATCCTTCTGGGTAAAGCAAACCCCTTCTCCCTCCAGAACTATGAGAGTAGTTGAGAGTAATCATAGCCCTTGCTTTTATTATTTTGTAATCCTTACAAAGTACTTTCCCCTCAACAGTGGTAGGAGACATTTAGCAGGAGAACCATCATTCCTGTTCTCCAGATGAGGAAAACTTAAGGCTCAGGGTGATTGCTTTCAGGGTCAGGTAGCTGAAAAGAGAAATGGGAGTCCAACCCAAGTTTTCTGTCTCTAACTTACAGCACAACCACTATGTCCTGAGTAAAACCCCTTCCCTTGGTGGTAACATAGACAGCACCCTCGGCCATTCCAGATGTTCCCCTCCCACCTATCTATCATCACTGTCCAATGAGCTGAGCCATAGAGTGTGAGGGAGAGACACAGCCCCTGCCTTCAGGGAATGAGGGGGTTCCTGAGGCCCCTACCATCTCCGAATTCTCTGAAGGGCTTGAATCCTCAGCTTCCACATTCTCCCACTTCCTTCTCTTTAATTCCCAGGCCAGTTGGCAACTTGATCATTGGCTAGAGCATAATAGAAAGAAATTCCTTTTTGAGCCAGGAACCTGGGCTCAGATCTCAGCTCTTCTTTTTCTTACTTGTAGAACTGGAGCCAAATCCATTTTCTTTGGGGAACCTCAGTGTCAAAAGTGAGGATGTTTTTAGTAGCTCAGCTCTAAAGTCTATGAATCCCAGACAGCCCTCATCCCTTCCTTTCATACACCTGGCTCCTTTCACCCCTGGATCTCCCACAGAACAAGCCTTTCCATAGGTGCTCAAGATTATAGGTGGCATGGAGGAGCAGCAGGGGCCAGAGGGACTTGGGGAGAGGAGAGCGATTTGAAAAAAGTCAGCGAGGTCTGGGTCTCCTGACCCTGAAGGCAGGTGGAAAAGGACCCAGTCCTTCCCTTCTGTAAGATGAAGGTGTTGGATCTCTAAGTCTCATGACCTGACAAATGGACATGAGAACCTTTGACAGAGTTATTCTCAGGGCAAGCATCTATAAATGACCAAATACATGTGATCCATTAGGATTGTTGATCTGAATATTAATAGGTTGGTCCAGCTAGGTTTCTGTCTCCCAGAGCTTTTCTCCCTCTTTAATTTGGGGTACCAGAACTCTCTTCCTTCATCAGGAAGGAGGAAGAAGCATTCCACCCCTCTAATCTAGTGGGACATTGGGCCTCCTTTTACCCCTTTTCACTCAGCCCTCTCCCAGCCCATTACTGTGGCCCTCTTCATCATCAGTATGATGAGCTTGTCAGGGCTGTGGGGAGGGGGTTGCTTCCTGCTCTGAGCCCTCTATTCTCCAGGCCTTGCAGTAGGCCTCGACCCTGGGGGCTACGGAAACTCGGACTTCTGTTGGATTTCCATCCACGATAAACTGGTCTGGAGCTTCGCTGGCCCTATCATCCTGGTCATTATGGTGAGGCCCTGAAGTACTCCCAGTCCCAATTTCAAGCCCCAACCCTAACTCCATCCTTAATTCTGACCCCTACCCATTCCTCCCCTGGGGTCTGGGCTGAGGCCTGGAGCTTTGGGAAGCACTGACTTAGGTGTCTATTTCTCTCCATCTATCTGTTCTTCTGAATCTCTCCCGGTCTTCCACATCTCTGTGGTCTCCCATACCCTTTTTGTCTGAATGTTTCTGTCTTTTGACATACATAACCAATGTTCCATCACTCTCCCTTGGGTCTCTGCTCTCTGTGTCCCTGATCTACGTCTCCCCATGTTGTATATTCAGATGAATGGTGTCTTGTTCCTGCTGGTGGCAAGGATGTCCTGCTCCCCTGGGCAAAGGGAGGCCAAGAGGATGTCTGTGCTGTGAGTTGATGTCAGGGGATGGGTGGGACAATGTCGGTCTAGATGGAGCTCTGCTAGGCTGTATAGAGAGTATGGCAGGTGTGATCAGGGCTGAGGACTTCCTGTCCATTGTGGAGGGACCTTGGGGGAGAGGAGGGCAGGTTGTTGGCCTGTGTCTTCAGAAAGGGACCGTACCCACCCTGTCCACTCTTCTCTACAAGACTTCCCTCAACCAGACACCTATCTCTGGAAGAAACTCTACTGGCACAAATTTACTTCTTTGGGCATCTTTTTCTGTCCCTTTTCTTGTATGTCTGTTGGTCTATGTTTTCTATCTCTGCCTCTGTCCTCCTACCTCTCCCTGTTTCTATTTTTCTTTCTGACTTTATCTTCATTCCTGTCCTTTGTTCTGTCTGGATTTTGGTCCCCTTCCCATCCCTATCTCTTTCCCTGTCTCTTGTCCTGGCCCTGCCTGGGTCTCCTTGTCTGTGTCCTTCTCCTTGTCTCTGTGTCTTTTCCCATCTTTCTGTCCCTGTCTCTGTGTCCCCTCTACATGTGACCCTCTACAGCTCCTTCCTACTGCTCCTGCTGATCAGTGCCTCCTGGCTCTTCGGTCTCCTGGCGGTCAACCACAGCGTCCTGGCCTTCCACTACCTCCATGCTGGGTTCTGCGGCCTTCAGGTGACCCTGGACCTGAAGGGGGAAGCCAAAGGGCTGGGGTCCCAGATGGGGAAACATGTGGCCTTTCCCCTGCCCCCACTGTCCTAGTTGCCCCCTCACTAAATCCCTCCCTGCTCCCCAGGCTGCCTTTTTTCCTGCTCTCTCTCTCTCACTACCCTCTACTGTCCTGTCACTGATGACCTGTCTTCTGCCATCACTACAGGGCCCAGCCGTGCTGTTACTCTTCTGTGTGCTGAATGAGGAGACCCGAGGGGCCTGGGCCTCAGCCTGTCTGGGCAGGAAAGCAGGAACAGAGGAGGCAAGGCCCGCCGCGGGCACGGTGAGCCTATCGTGGGGTGGGGAGGGGAGGGGGTGAGAGTGAGATCACAGGCTTGAGGCTTTGGGGTCACCATTGACCATGCTTCCCTCTGGCAGGGCCCTGGTGCCTACAACAACACAGCTCTGTTTGAGGAAAGTGGCCTCATCCGAATCACTCTGGGGGCTTCCACAGTCTCTTCTGTTAGCAGTGCTCGGTCGGCCAGGACTCAGGACAGTCAGCGAGGCCGGGGCGGCCTCCTCAGGTAAAGCAGGGCAGGCTGGACAAGATGAGGGACAGCAGGAGCAGCCCTGGGGACTTTAACTTAGACTTCAGGGCTGACGGCTGAAAGAATGTCCAACGTCATCTCTTCTTATCCCTTACTTGATGGCTTTCCCAAGGAAGGGCTTAAACAGGTTTCTTGGTTGAAACATGGAAAGTCTCCTTCCACCCCTTAGCTCAGCCTGAGACCTAGTCTGGATTTTTACAAAGCTTTTACATACTGCCATCCTGGATGGAAATGACTTCCTTTTTTTGGCCTCTGTTTTCTTATCTATAAAATGAGGATGATAGACATTTGTTTCACTTATATTCTAGGTGAGGCACAAACAATAGTATGTATATAAACCTTAAGTCATGATCACATGTGAATTATTGCTATGATTATTGTCCAAGAGAAAAAAAGTTGCTTAGAGAGGGCCCTGGGTCCTGTCTAGGCAGCCTGAGCGATCTGCTGCTTCTCTGGTACGACTTTATAGCTGAGTCTTCTCTCCCTCAGTTCAATTCAGCACACAGGAGTGTGCACAGGCCCTGCATTCTCCTTCATCTTTTCTTTTCTTATTAAAAGAAATTTTTTTGGTGGTTATTCCATTTGAGTTCCAAGTTATTTCCCTCCCTCATTCCCAGTCCCACACTAGAGAAGTCAAGTGCTTGACATAGATATAGATATAGATGTATGTGAACCTCCATATATCAGTTTGTTCTCTGGAGGGCAATAGCTTCTTCCTTTGTAGTTTATTTGAATATTCATACTCCTCAGAATAACTTTAGTCATTTACATTCACTCTTCAAATAATATTGTGGTTACCATATACAACATTCTCTTGGTTCTGCTCATTTCACATTCCATTATTTCATGCAAGTCTTTCCATGCTTTTCTAAAAATAAGCCATGCATCATTTCTTATAAGCACAGTAGGATTCCATTCACAATCATGTCCCACAACTTATTCAGCCATTTCCCAATTGATGGATAACCCTCCCATTTCCAGTTCTTTGCCACTATGAAGAGAGCTGCTCTAAATATTTTAGAACCTAGCAGTTCTTTTTCTTTTGCCTGATCACCTTGGGAAACAGACCAGTGGATATTGCTGGTCAATAGTTTTCTAACTCTCTGGGTGTAATTCCAGATTGTGCTCCAAAATAGTTAGATTAGTTCACAGTTCTACCAGTAGTGTATTGGTGTCCCGAATTTTCCATATGCCCTCTAATATTTGTTATTTGTCCCCTTCTGTCATTTTAGCCAATTTGATAGGTGTGAGATGGTATGTCAAAATTATTTTAATTTGCATTTCCCTAATCAATAATGATTTAAAGCATTTTCATATCACTATAGATAGCTTTGATTTCTTTCTCCAAAACTGCCTGTTCATATTCTTTGACCATTTATCAATTGGGGAATGACTCATATTCTTTTTTTTTAAATCCTTACCTTCTGTCTTAGAATCAATTCCATGTATTGGTTCCAAGTAAGAAGAGCAGGAAGGGCTAGGCAATGGGGGTTAAGTGATTTGCCCAGGGTCACACAGCTAGGAAGTGACTGAGGCTAGATTTGAACTCAGGTCTTCCTGACTCCAGGTCTAGCCTTTTATCCACTGTGCCACTTAGCTGACATTTATATAGTACCTTATGATTTAAAAGTACTTTCTATGTGTTATCTCTTTCGATAATTTCCCTCTAGGGAAAGTAGTGTAGGTATTATCCCCATTTTATGGATTAGGAATCTGTGGCTCAGTTTAGGAAGTGATTTACCCAAGGTCACTTAAATTGTAGGTGGCAGAATCAGGATTGGAACCCACATTCTGATTCCAAGTTCCTGTACTCTTTCCACTATACTATAACTGCCTCCTACAATCTAGAAGGAAATTAAGACTTGTACACAAGTAACTTTGAATATTAGACTATGTTTAAATGCATAATAGATGAAAGGAAGGCTTACTCTTTTACTAAGTAACTAAGGTAACTAAGGTCATCCAGGTCAGTGACCTGACTTGTCATCTCTGTCCTCTAGGGAGAATGTTTTGGCAAAACATGGCTCAATGGCTGACCACACTGACCAGAGCCTCCTGGCCCATGGTGGACCCACAGACCTGGATGTGGCCATGTTCCATCGAGACGCTGGGGGAGGTAGGGCTTTGGGGAGTGGGTGGTTCAGGAGGCACCTTGTGTTAAGAGTGCTCCATCAGAGAGAAGCAGACCTGAGAGAGCCCAGGCACTCCGGGAAATGTCATTTTTCTGTCAGCCTTACTCTGTCCAGTTCCCTCTTACCCCTGATCTTCCAAGTCCGTTCTAGCCCCATTTCTCAGTCACTTCAGATGTCCCCTGTTCCCCAGGCATGGACTCAGACTCAGACAGTGACCTGTCCCTGGAAGAAGATCGAAGCCTGTCCATCCCATCCTCAGAGAGTGAAGATAATGTCCGGCCTCGTGGCCGTTTCCAGCACCCTCTTCGAAGAGCAGCCCACAGTGAGCGGCTTCTCACTCACCCAGCCAGCAGTACTCCCAAAGGTACCTTCTGTCCTCCCTCTACTGGATCCCCAGAGGTGACCCCCATGACTTCCAAATGCTTCCCACAGGGCCCCCCAAGATAATTCTGTTGCCTCCCAGATGTTCTTACAGAATGCTCAGAACTTCCTCCAATGTTAGCTCCAATTCTCTCCCATACACCTGCTCCTCCCCAGCCCCAGGCAGTCCCTGTTACCATTGTTAGAATGTTCACGAGGCCCCTATGTCCCTATGCCCTTTCTCCATCTTTGGCTGTCTGGGACCCCCGTTCTTCCTCTCTGGCTTGGCTTCCCCTAGCTGGGCTCTACTTCTGGCTGGGGAGATCTGTTAGGAGTCAGGAGGAAGTATTGGTGCGAGCATAACCTAAATCCCCATCTGCAGATGTGGACGGTAATGACCTCCTGTCCTACTGGCCAGCCCTGGGGGATTGTGAGGTGCATCCGTGCTCCCTGCAGACGTGGGGCTCTGAAAGGCGCCTGGGGCTGGACACCAACAAGGATGCTGCCAACAATAACCAGACAGAACTGGCCCTTACCAGTGGGGATGAGAACACAATCAGCCACACCCAGCTCAGCCACACCCAGCGACAGAGGAAAGGTGAAGCTCCCTAGGCCTCTGCTTATTAATTCTCTCAGATCTTTTCTTTGCACCCCATGGAGTCTTCTCCAGAATCCCTGCCCCCATCTACCTCCAAGATTCCTACAGCTTCGCTCCTAGAGCTATCCCTGGTACCCCTCCAGACACTTTCCCTCAGGATCCTAGACCCAATACCCACACCCTTCCCTTGGAACTCCCTCAGATTTCTACCCCAACCTCCCTTAGAATACTATTCTCTTATCCAATGATACTCTCAGATTCTACTGAGCATCCTCTACCTCTTAGGAGACCCTTATTAAGATCAGATCCTCAGTGGGGCTGGAAGCACTAACACCAGACTCTTCTTTGGATTTCTTAGATTTGGCTTCCCTTAGGATCCCTGGGTCTTCTCACCCCCAAATTCTCCTCCCAGAATTCCCTGGCACTCCTAAAATTATCTCCTTAGATAAGCTAACTTCTCTAATGCTCTAAGATAACTTCCCCAGAGCCCCTGAAGGCCAAGAGAGTGCCTCTGAACCCTCTTTTTCCATTCCCTGAAAATGTCTTCCAGCTTTATTTCCTTGGAGGAGTTAGTAGACATCCACCTCCTGAAGTGGCCTTCTGGGCCCAGCCCACTAGTTCCTTTGGCATTCATGCCCCTCTAGCTGCCTCCAACTTATGCTCTTTCCACCCTCAGGTATACTGAAGAATCGACTACAATACCCATTAGCTCTACATGGACTGCCTTCAGCCAGTACTCGAGGGGCTCCTGAATTGTCCTGGTACCGGTCCTCTACATTGGGCCACCGGGCAGTACCAGCTGCCTCCTATGGCCGTATCTACTCTGGCACAGGTAGCCTTTCCCAGCCTGCTAGTCGCTACTCTTCTCGGGAACAATTGGACCTGCTGCTTCGTAGGCAGATGTCTCGGGAACAGCTGGAGGAGGCCACCCCTCTTCCTATGTACTCCACTAGCCGCCATGGCTCCCGGGAACAGTTGGAGAGGGTCTCTAGCTGCCATAGCTCCCGGGAACACCTGGAGACCATCCCTAGTCGCCATGCCTCTCGGGAGCATCTGGAGACCATTCCTAGTCGCCATGCCTCCCGGGAGCATTTGGAGACAATTCCCAGTCACCACGGCTCTCAGGAACATCTGGAGAGCTCCAGTAGCCGACATGGCTCCTGGGAACATCTAGAAGCCTGTCTTAGTGGCCCAGAGCCAAGGTTCCGGGGGAGCACGCTGCCTCGAAGGCAGCCCCCCAGGGATCATCTGGATGCCCTGGCCACCCGGTTTGGGTCCCGGGAGCCCTTGGACTCTGGGGCATCTCAGGAGTGGCCAAGCCCACTGCCCCACCTCAGGGGCTCCAGAGACCAGCTCTTGCCTACACGTCAGAGGTCCCGGGAACAGCTGGATTGTTTAGCTAGGAGCTCAAACTCTCCAGAACAGCTAGACATGAGGCCCTGTAGGCACCCATCAAGAGAGAACTTGGAACCACTCTCTAGAAGGCTTCCATCAAGGGAGAATGTGGCAGCCTGTCCAAGCAGGCCCCCTTCCACTGAACAGTTAGACATTCTTTCCTCCATTCTGGCCTCCTTCAACTCCTCAGCTCTCTCCTCCTCTGTGCAGTCCTCCAGTACGCCTTCAGGCCCTCACACCACCGCTACGCCTTCTGCAACAGCTTCAGCACCAGGACACTCCACACCTCGCTCAGCTACATCCCATAGCATCTCAGAGTTGTCACCAGACTCAGAGTAAGTGAGAGATCAAAGAGCCATTGACCCCCTTTGTGCATCTGTCCATCCACTCAACCATCTATCAACTCCTCCATCCCTTCCTCTAAAAGGTATTTATGGATAGATGCCCTGTCTCAAGCCCAAGCATCATTGCTATCACCAGCAAAACAGAGGTGGAGAAGTGATCCTTGTAGAGCAGGCAAGACTTAAACTTGAACTGACTTGATGATCTGAGCTAATCTATGCTTATGGTCCAGAGGAGTTAGTATAGATTATAGCTGGAGAACAAGGACGATGTCCAAAAGGAAAATGGACTGCCATGGGAGTGAGAGTGCAAATCTCTTCCTCTTGCTGAAGCTCTTCAAGAGATGGTTTCTGCTTAGATCTAATTTAGCCCAGATGCCCCCTCTGAAGTTCATAATTCTAGGCGGTATTTTGGAGGTATAATAGGTAGGACCTGGCAGCTTACTTGACTGTAGGGAGATGGAAGAATTGGGGTTGACTTGGAGGTTTCAGGACTGGGTAATTAGAAGGAATCTCTGTCTAGAGGTAAGAGAATCCCTGAGAGAAATTAGAATACTGAAAGGAGGGATAAGTTTAGGGTGATAAGTTCCAGTTAGGGCATGTTGAGTGATTTTAGGGTCATGATACAGTAAGTGTTAAGTGTTTTGCAGTCCCTAAATGTAAGCCATTATGATTGTTATCCAGCAGGCAGTTGGAAATGCAGGTCTGGAACTCAAGAAAGTAGACTTGGGTATGTATGTATGTTTGGGAGCCATCTGTACAGAAGTGATAGTTTCAGCTCTCCATGTAAATTGATGAGATCATCAGGAAACAATCTAGAGAAAGGAGAGAAGAGATCCAAAACAGAGTTTGGGGTGCTCTCAGAAATGAGAGGCGGATTTTGGTGAAGGAGCAGAGAAGGAGGGGCAGGCTGTGGCAAGACTTTCACATTAGAAGAGGATAGAGATTGTAGGAGCCCCACTAGAGTTGCCAGGGAGTAAGAAGCAAACCAACCTTAGTCTACTTTCCAGTGACTTCTTTCTTTAGATTTCATTTAATTTTTCAACTAACAGATTCCTCCCCCACACCTTTACTTATCCTTCCCCTCCCACACAGAACAAAAACCAAAAAGAAAACCCTTATAACAAATGTAAACAGTCAAAGCAAATTCCTTCATTTGTCTATGTCCAAAATTATGTTTCATTCTGTATTTTGAGACCTTCACCTTTCTGCCAGGAATCTGTAACATGCCTAATCTTTGGTCTGCTGGAGTTATGATTTGTCTTTGCACTGATTAGAATTTTTGTTTTGTTTTGTTTTTTAATTCAATTTTGGGGCAGCTAAGCTGTTCAGTAGATTGAGAAGCCAAGCCTGGAGACAGAAAGTCCTAGTTTCAAATCTGGCTTCAGATACTTCCTAGCAGTGGGACCCTGGGCAAGTCACTTAACCCCAACTGCCTAGCCCTTACTACTCTTCTGCCTTGGAACCAATACATAGTATCGATTCTAAGACATAAGATACAGATTTTTTTAAATTACATTTTATTTTATTTTCAGCTACAAATTTCTCTCTTTCTCCCTTTTTTGAGAGAACAACAACAACAACAACACAACCCATTAGGAACATAGTCAAGAAAAACAATTCAGGTCCTTTCAGAGTTACTTTTCTTTATATAATGTAGTAGGTCTTGTATAAATTTTTCTCTGCTCATTTCACTCTACATCAGTTCATATGGGTCTTCCCAGTTTCCTCTGGAACTGCTCATTTCACCATTTCTTATGGCTCAATGTTTCATTATGTTCATAAGCCATAATTTGTTGATCCATTTCCCAATAAGTCCTGACTTCTGGCCAATTTAATAATGATCTTTGCTTGACCACTTATGACTAATAATGGCCATTGATGCCTGGGAAATTTCTAACAAGTCTTTTTGACTTGTCCTTTGCAGAGTCACCAGAAGCGAGGGCCATTCTTGAGAAGCAGACGGTGGCCGAGGAGGAGTGAAAGGAGCAGGAGATGGTTTGGAGGGAGGCACAGACATCTCCAACACAAGTTTGGGGTCTCTGTTAACTACCAGCCCTGGATTATAAGGAGAATTTGGGCTGCCAGGACGCCTTCCTCTCTCTTCCTGCTTTCAGACCCACTCACTTGTGAGAGGAGGGGCTCCCCCTGGCCTCTCCTAAACTGGATCTTCCTTTCTGTAACACTTGGGCACTGTGTGTGCATGAGTGTGCATGCTGGTGCGTGTTTGGGGAGGGGCCAGGGCCTGGGAGGACTTTTATATATTTTGTACCTTTGTAATCAGAGAGAAAGATGTCTATCCTTATTTTTAAGCTTTTCTGCCCTATGACTTCCCTGGGCTAGGTTGAGCTGAACTGGTCTGGTCTGGGGAAAAAGTGGTTAGGTTGGGACAGAATGGGGAGAGCTAGCAGAGTCTGCGGTCTCTCTCCATCCTTCTGTAAGGCTCCATTCCTCCCCACTCTTATCCCCCCCTCTTTTTTCCATTTACAGCCCCCCCCCCCATTTCCTGGTGCCAATGATCCTTTTTTTCGGCCCTATCAGTTTTTCTCTTTTTCCTTGCCTCCTGTTAAAGCCTCCACATATCCTTCCTTCCAAGCTCCACCATAGCATAGGATCATAGAGGAGTTGGGAAGGACCTTAGAGATCATCTTGTCCAACCCCCTCATTTTTTGGAAAGGGAGCATGATTTGTTTCATATCATGTAGGCAAAGTTGTGATTTGAACCCAAGTCTTCTGGCTATAAATCGAGGGCTCTTTCCATCATGCTCCTGCTTCCCTAACACTGCCTAGCCCTAAAGGGGCTCTCCCTTTCCTCTTCAGACTCTCCGACCTCCCTTGGAGTCTTCCCTGGAGGTTGGGCCTCTGATTGGTGGCTAGTTTGCTGTTCATCCCGGACCCTCGGAAAGGAAGCCTCCCTCTTCAGCCCTTTCCCTCTCATTTCAGAAGATGGTGGGGATGAGACATTGAACCTTTCCCTCTCCCTATGCCTCACATGTACTTTGTTCATAAGATTTTTTTGAACTGGATCTTCCTATTTGTTTTCTCCTCTAATGGCCTGAGAGCCAAACTCCTCCTGAGGGGAATATGCCCGGACACTGAGAGCCTGCTTGTCCCCAGGACAGAAATGGGCTGAGGAGATGTCCAGGTCCTTTCCTGTACCTGAGCCTGACAAAGCCGGGGAGAACTTTTTTTCCCTTGCCCAGGCCTCCCGCTTCCTGGCCTTTGGATGAGGGAGGAGGGTGTCCCCAGACTCAGCTTGTAGAGGGGGTGATAAACAAGACTGTCCCCAGGCCCCATACTAAGCCACATGTATGTATGTATTGTGGAGTCACCCCAACCCCCATCCCCACCATTTACTGCCTTATAACCCTCCGGGCCCAAGCGGAGTTTAATATTTATTCAAGCAGCAGACATAATGTTTACAGAGCAAGGCTTGCCTTCCTCGATGGTTGGGGGTGGGTGGGCGGGAAGGGCTCTGCCCCTTTGGGGGAGGGGATGCCAGGCCTTTATTCAGATACATTCCATGGTGTCCTCCTCCTGTTCCCCAGGATGGCCCAAGCTGGGAGAGACCCCTACACTCTGGAACTGGGAGGATAGTGGTTCTTCCCTGGAGGGTAGGGGGCGGTGTGAATAGCCTGGGATGGGGTGGTTTGATTTGCTCATTCCCCCTCCCCACCAGGCTGTTTATGGTTGGATGGGGGTACAAATTGGGGACTACTACCAACCCCAACTATGTTTACAGGAAATCCCTCAGGCTTAGTCCTCTGGTGACTCAGTTCTTCCTGTCTTATATATTTTCTTAAAAAGAGGAAACACACTTGACTGTTAGGGTTTCTTTCATAAAATGGTTTTTTTGTTTACAGTATGGAATTTTGGACTTTGTTGCTTTGTTTACATTATGGAACTCTGGGACTTTGTTTACAGTTTGGAACTTTGAGATTTTTTTACTTTGTTTCCTGTTCAGCTTTTTGGATTTTGTTACTTTGTTTACAATTTAGAATTTTGGACTTAAAGTTACTTTGTTTACAATTGAGGGAGGGAGGGAGACATATGGGATTGGGAAGAACAAAATGTGAGGATCCCCAGTTTTGATCTAAAGCTGGGGCTCTGCACTTGCCCCTTCCCCTAGATTTCTGTCGTCAGCCCAAAGGTCATTCATTTCCCCCCTGCTTCCATATGTCGCTCACTCATGGGGAACAGGGTGTCTTCGTCTTTGAAGAAGGAGGCTTTCACCTTCCTACTTGAAAAGGACAGTGTGGAATTGGGGGAATACCATTTGCCAAGGAGATTAAAAGTTTTGTCACCTATGAGTGCCAAATCCCCCTTCCAGCCACAGTCCTGGTCACCCATTCACCTCACCTTGCCACCCCTTCTCGCTCCCCTGCCTCAGTGCTAATCCTAGGTCAGAATTGGGAATCAGGTCTGAGCAATCCCTAGGAGAAACTATGATTCAGAGCTGGAGATGACCTTAGTGGTCATGGAATCCAATTGTCTCATTTTACTGGGGGGTGAACAAATTTGGAGTGGTTAAATGACTTCTCCGAGGTCACAGCTCCACAGTGGGTAGAGTTGGGGCTCAAATCCCGAGTCAGTGCTCTTTCTACTATTCCATCCTGCCCTCTGTACTTTCCTTCCATGTCTCTGATTCTGTAGACAGTCACAGAACGGGGAGGCGGTTTTCCTCTCCCTCTCTCCCAGCAGCTACTTCCCTGTCTGTATAAATTGTGAAAGCCCAGGGAGGGGGTTGGGAATAAACTTCTATAGAAAACAGTTTCAGCCTCCATCTGTCCTGAGGAAAGAAATGGGGAGGTTTGGGGAGGGTGCTGGGGGATTTCTAACTATAGTGCCAATAGCTGATACACCCCAAGATGTCTCTCAAGGCAGGGTGACCTGGCTTCCGTGATAAATAGGCTTGATATAAGACCTGTACATTACAAAGATTACACATTGTTGGTGGCAGTCAAGATTAGAACCTGGGTCTCCTGACTCCAGGATTCCAGAAACATGACAACAGGCTAGAACAGTGGGCTGAATCTAAGAAAATTATATTGGAATAAATTTAAACTACTTTTGACATTTTAAAAGGTCAGTTTTTGAAAATAGAAGCTAGATATTTCTCTTGGCAAGATTTGAGTTTTAGTGAACTAACCCTTGTTTGTGACAAAAAACAGTACACTTTAGGGCCCTCTAAAACTTCTCTTCTTTGGAGCCTGGAAACCTCAGTAACACTTCCGTAATGACAGCCCAAGGTCCCCTTGCAAGAGCTCAGGCTCATGAAGCATCAAACAGAATGGATTCTAATTCTGTAGTAAAGGATACAGAAAGGACTCACAACTGAGCCCTTTACAAAGGCAAGCACACTCCTTTTCTCCACCTTAGAGACCTTTATAATTTCAAATAGGGTTTTCTCCTATTTAGTTCTAGCCCAGATACTCCTTGGAAATCCTATTTCTCCCCCAGGAGATGGTACCAACACTTCAAGAGCTGATTTGTGGTGAGGTTTCCTGGAATCGAGGCTGCCGGTGTCACAGTTCCAAGCTATTTTCTCCTTTTACAAAGAGTCTCATAGCCCTACCCTATCAACAAAGGACCTTACATGGGTGCTGTGTGAATCCGTACTTTCTATGTGCCCTACTCAAGTCAGAGTGTCCCATTCTTGGTTAGGATAGTCATTTTTCTTCTCCCTTCTCCCAGATTCACCTCTCCCTGAATCTTGGTGGTGGTGGTGGGGCAGGGAATTAAAATACATTTGCCTTGGGGGGCAGCTGGGTAGCTCAGTGGAGTGAGAGTCAGGCCTAGAGACAGGAGGTCCTAGGTTCAAACCCGGCCTCAGCCACTTCCCAGCTGTGTGACCCTGGGCAAGTCACTTGACCCCCATTGCCCACCCTTACCAATCTTCCACCTATGAGACAATACACCGAAGTACAAGGGTTTAAAAAAAAAAATACATTTGCCTTTATATCCCTGTCTTTCTATGGGCTATTTGGCTTGTCCAAACATATATTGGCCTGGGATCATTTCAAGAAAGAATGGGAAAAGAGGGAGGGGATCCCATTCAAAACTGTTTCGATGGCCCATAGAATATTGTGGTCTTAATATAGTTTTCAAACTGCCTTCAGTGCTGAAGGCCTTAGAAACAAAGGTTATAATGAAATATTTGTGGTTTCATCCTTGGAGAAAATCATTTTGGGAGGACTCTATTCCTTAGGATTAACTCTTAAGATGAGAGTAGCAAATTGCTTTTCTAGGCCTGCATTACATCACCAAATTTGAAAATGCCAGGGAGATGGCCTGGTGTCTTCCTAAGGAAGCTCCTTTTCCTGGCATATAATTCTACTTTCGGTATTTTGGGGGTGACTCAGCTTAGCTGGTACTATTAACACATTTTCCTGAAATGGAAATCTACTTGAAAACCAGAGGAATATAAAATTTCCATGACAAAGACAAGAACAATGCGAATATTGTCAAATTTTAGATGGATTTCTCTGATAGTTATGAAATCCCGGTCCTGCAGCTAGATAGGGGAAAGAGGCTGTGTCTTGGGTTTGTAATATGACATGCCAGCTAAAAGATCCAAGGCCAAAGCAAATGAAGTGTGGGTTTGGGGATGGCTAAGGCTATAGTCCTGTTATCTTCTGCTCTAGCCAGATTACCTCTGGAGTGTCACGTTCAGTTCTGGGTGCCACATCTTAAGAAGGGCAAGGCCTTGATATTTAAGGATCCATTGGAAGATGGGGTTGTTTATGCTGAAGAAAAGAAGACTTAATTACCGTGTTCATTCCTTTTTGAAGGATCTGTTAGGGAGATGAGTCATTTGGCTAGTTCTACTCTGCCCTAGAAGGCAGAAGTAGGAGCAACTGGGGAGAAGTTACAGGAGGCAGATTTTGCCTTGATATATATATATATATATAAGGAAGTGAAGTGAAGCTTTTCTAACAATGGAAGATGTTATGGTTGGTAAGTAGCAAGTGTCCTTTGCTGTAAGCCTTTCCTTGTTCCTTTTAACTCATGCCTTCCCTTTGGAGATTACCTCCTATGTACTCCATGTATATCTTGTTTATGCCTTGTTCTTTACATATTTTAGAAGCTGCTTTAAGACAGGGATCATGTAAACACTTCTTGCACATAGTAAATGTAATAAATGCTTTTTCCCCCTTTTAAAAAACCCCTTACTTTCTGTCTTGGAATTAATACTAATTTTCAGGCAGAAGAATGATAAGGGATAGGCAATTGGGGTTAAGTGACTTGCCCAGGGTCACACAGCTAGGAGAATTTGAACCTAGGACCTTTTATCTCTAGGCCTGGCTCTCAATCCACTGAGCCACCTAGCTGCCCCTTCATAAATCCTTTTTAATCAACTGAATGATTTGACATGTTCAAGCTTTTACTAGCTAGACATTTACAAGGCTTCCAAGCTATTGGGGAAGGCAGGGCTCCATTGGAGGTCCTTTGCCATTCAGATGCTTTGATTTCTGACCCTACCTCCTGGCCTGGAATCTCAAGGCTAAAGTCTGATTAGCTGAAGAGTTCTCTGTCGTCTTCTTCCCCTGCAGACATGAGTGCCCTAACCTCTTACTCAACATGGTTCTGTGAACCTGGATTTTTCTCTCAGCCCTGCTGTCTGAGGCCACTTCCCCACATACTAAGGGGCTGAATATTGTGTGCCCAGCCACAGGATAAAAACAAGAGGGAGAAGGGACCTTCTGAAAGCATTGCCAGGGGAAAGTGGTAGCCCAAGTGCTTAGCCCAAGTCCATCTCCATCTCTAGGCATAGTCTGCAAGGGCAGAAGATTGAGAGTATGACCAGAGGGTCTGGGGCCTGGCAGAGAAGTAACAGGGAAATATCCATTCCATGACCATTTCCTGTACTACCTTAGCGCTCTAAGCCAAACTGGAAGTCACAACCCCGATTGCCTAGCCCTTATCTCTCTGCCCAGGCTTTCTCTTCCTGGGACAACTCTGGTCTGAATTCAACTCCTAGTGGCACCAGCACATTATTCCTCAGAGATCTAAGACCCCTTCCCCTGATCATGTTTGGCCCCAGAGCTTCTGATCTGCCTACAACTGTAGCCTTAGCCCTAGTCAGAGGCCTGATGACGACCCATTGACTACCTGCCTAGTCCTGTGCCTCACTTGAACAGGCAAGGCTGGGCCTCGGATTGGTCTCTTCTGTCTTCCCTATTGAGGACAAAGACTCATGGAGTTGTGGGGTAGGAAATAAGAGGGGGCTGACTCATCATAGAATGTCAGATTTGGAAAAGATCTGAAAGATAATTTAGGCCACGCTCACCTCATTCTACTGGAGAAGAAGCTAAGTGCAGTATGTCCCGGGTTATCTCCCACCACGGCCCTCAGGGAAATTTGATGGATGGTTCTGGGTTCACAGCATGACTTCTGTTAAGGAGTTCTCCCTGAGGTGCTTACCTAGTCAGACAGCTAGCTGTCTGTAACTGGTAGTAAGTAGACTGCTGGACCTGGAGTCAGGAAGACCTCAGCTCAGATGGTGTCAGACCCTTAAAGAGCTGTGGGACCCTGGACAGGTCACTTAATACTAAATAACTTCTGTCTGCCTCAATTTCCTCATCTACGAAAAGGGATACCAATAGCACCTACCTCCCAGGGTTGTTGTGAGGATAAAATGAGGAAATATTTGTAAAGTCCTTATATTATTACCACCCTAGACATTTCTATGTTAGTCAGAAGACATAAATCAAAGTCAAGACAATTTAATGAAATGGCATAGCAAGAAAAGTAGCAACAAAATATTTCTCCTATGAACCTGGGACATATAACACATATAACATCAGTGGGAAGAATGCACCCCCATCAGGAGCACTTTATGAAAGGAAGAGGTGTGGGTGTGGGATTTTAGGGAGGGAAAGTGAGGCCCAACGGCCCACTCTGGGCCTTTCTATTTCCTTACAACTCTTCCTAGTTAGGGACATAAAGCTCTTATCCATGCACCTACTCTTAGTTAGTAGTAAGTATTCTGAACATTTCCCACTTTTCATGGTAAGCCTAGAAATAGCTATTTGCACCATAATTACCAAACAGCTAAAAAAAAAAAATTAAAAACCTTTACCTTCCATCTTAGAATCTAGAATCAATATTAATTGCAAGGCAAAAAAGTGGTTAGGGCTAGGCAGTGGGGATTAAGTGACTTGGCTAGGGTCACATAGCTAGCAAGTATCTGAGACCACATTTGAACCTTGACCTCCAGTCTCTAGGCTTGGCTCTCCATCCCCTGAGCCACTTAGCTGCTGCCCCCACCTGGCCCCTTAAGTGGGCATTCTTTTTTTTTTTTTTTTTTTTTTCTTCTTCAAACTGTAAGTCTCTTGTTCCAAGCAGATAAATGGGTGGAGAAAGGCATAGAGAGAAATCAAGCCTGGGGGCAATTGTTAGCCTACCAGCTAAGCTGCATTCCTGGCCTAGCCTCCTTCTATGTTCCAACAGCCAAAATCTGAAAAGGACATTATCCAAGGTCATCCAGCTGACCAATGACAGAGTCTGAATCAGAACCCAAGGCTCTAGACCGGATGCTTCCATTCCTTACTTCTGCTGGTTTTCCTTTCTCAGTCCTTCAGTCATGCCCTTCATCTTGGACTCCCAGGACCTAGCATACGTGTTCCGTCAGAGACTGCTTTCTGGGAAGACCTCCTGATTTCTCATCATTGGTAGGTGTGTGTAGCTATAGGAGTGAGGCTGGGTGGATGGCTGGGTGGTCCTCTTTTGTGCTCTGAAGGGGAACAAGGAGATTGGGGGATCAATCTGACCGAAAGTTGGGCATAAGGGAGGCACCCTTGTGGAGTCCCCCTTTTGTTCCTACATTGCTCTCTAGGCCTCTTCTAAAAATATCTCTGGACATTTTTCTTCCCTTTTCTTGTAGATTTTCAAGTCATTGTGTTTGTATCTTGAGCTTCTCTATAACCACATTAGCCCTTTTTATTTTTATTTTTATAAACTTTTACCTTCTGTCTTTGCAACAACTCTTAAGACAGAAGGGCAAGGGCTAAGCAAATGAGGTTAAGTGACTTGCTCAGGGTCACACAACTAGGAAGTATCTGAGGCCAAATTTGAACCCAAATCCTCCTGACTCCTGGCCTGGTGCTTTATCCATTGTACCAACTAGCTGGACCTCCTGGTTGAATTCCTTACGTTTTTGTTTTCTTCATTCTTCTAGCCTAGTACTTTAAAAAAGTTTTTATATTCATTTTTCCCAAGTACATGAAAAAAAAACTGTTTTTAACATTTGTTTTTTTTTTTTAAAGTTTGAGTTCCAAATTCTCTCCCTTCCTTTCTTCCTCCCTTCTTGATTAAAAAAAAATTATAATGTAAAACATACTTTCATATTGGTCACTGTTGTAAGAGCACACATATATAACCAAAATCCAAAAATAAAACCACAAATGCTCCCCTGCCTTCCTTGAGAAGGCAAGCTAATTTGATACAGATTCTACATGTGCAGTCATGCAAAATATATTTCCAAATTAGCCATTTTTTGAAAGAAGATTTTTAAAAATCCCATGAAAAATGAAGTTAAAAAAAAAAAAGCTTTGATCTGCATACAAACTCCATCGGTTCTTTCTTTGTATTTGGATACCAGTCTCCTGAATTTTGGACTTTTTGCTGGTGTTGAGCTTTGCTCGCTTCTAGAGGGGATATCTGACCTGAGCTTGCTTTCATAGCTTCAGCAGGGAGCCTTTCAATGCTTCCAAAGGGGTGCAATCTGGGAGAGATCTATTTGTTCACTACCTTCATGTTCTCGGCTCTGTAAGTTCCTGACCCAGGTTTGAGCCCATTGGCTTATGTATGTAGTCGAATTTTAGTTGATTCTTGCTGGACCTTGTGGTCACTCTTTACCAGCTGGCTTCCCTTTGGTCTGAGTCTTTTGCTCTGGTTTTTCCACAACAGACCAGGTTAGAATTGAGTCACTGCTCAGCCTCTGGGATCAGAGCTACACAGCTAAGTTTCTGGAATTTGTTTTGTGATCAGGATTCAGCTATGGCCTCAAGCTCTTGGTCCTTTCCCTCCTTTCTACTCTGGATCTGTGACCCAGAATTAAATATGGATGATAGAAATGCCAGATAGAACCCATTCCTACTCCTAGTACTAGTTTGGGGGTACTCCAGGATTTCTTTTAGGTGTCTCCAGTGCTTCTTGCTCTGATGTTTCCCAGTTCCCTTTCAGTCCTGAGTGCTGGAATGTTTCTAGTCTTGCCAGCTGCTGCCACTACCACTGTTGTGCTCCTGGCTAGCCCCCACTGCAGTGTCCAAATACTTCTCTATCTTCCTAAGCTGCTCTAGACTAATTGGAATTTGGTCTGGTACATTTGTCTAAGTTATGGTGGAGGTGTTTTGGGAGAGCTAGGAAAAAATGTAGACTTCCCTTCTCAGATAATTGATTTAGAAGCAAGTTCTTGCTTCTATTTAGTGTGTCTGGTTCTTCATGACCCCATTTGGGGCTGGTAAAGATAGTGGAGTGGTTTGCCATTTCCTTTTCTAGATCACTTTACAGAGGAGGAAACTGAGGTACAGCAGATTTAAGTGACTTTCCCAGTCACACAGCTAGTAGTATCTGAGACTGGATATGAACTCAGGTAGATGTGCCTTCTTGACTCCAGGCCTGGGGCACTTGATCCCCTGCACCATGTAGGTGCCCTATAAGGGTTCTTAATTATTTTCCACCATAGATCCCTCTGGCAGTCTGGTGAAACTTAAGGATCCTATCTCTGAATAATATCCTTAAATGTATAAAATAAAGTGAATAGGATCACAAAGAAAACCCATATATTGGGGGACAGCTAGGTGGTTCAGCAGCTTGAGAGTCAGGCCTTGAGAAGGGAGGTCCTGGGTTCAAATATGACCTCAAGACACTTCCTAGCTGTGTGTGATCCTGGACAAGTCACTTAACTTTAACCCCCATTGCCTAGCCCTTACTGCTCTTCTGCCTTGGAACCAATACTGATTCAAAGACGGAAGGTAAGGGTTAAAAAACAAAACAAAACAACCTCTATATGGAAATATAATTATTAATTTTTTTTTAAGGAATCAAATCCACAGGACTCCAGGTTAAGAACCTCAGACAAGAGTCTGAGGGCAGGTCCAAGGCAAAGGGGAGTTGGTAGGGACCGCGTGTCGGGACCACAGGGATTCAGAGGCTACGGGGCTCTAGGAAAGGCAGATGCGCGACCTCATCCCGGACTTAGAGGACCTGGGTCTGCTGCCATCACTCCCGACCTCGCTCTCAGTCTATAGCCTTTCGAGTCTTACGAAAAGAGGGACCCTGGACCGGAAGGAGTTAAAGCTCCCTCCCGTCAGCCCCACCTTCCCCCTTGCGTCACGAGACCTGTCCAAGGTTCGAGCCCCAATTGGTGAACATCCTACCGTATGGTACACCGATTGGCCGTTGGGAACGTGCACGGCATCCCGTTGGGCCCCGCCCCCGCCGTGGCCGGCGGTGTGCCCAAGAGAAACGAAGCCGGGCCGAGCAGCAGGAGGCAGTTCTGGACCTTGGACCAGGACTCTGCCCAGCCATGGGGCCGCCCGGGTGAGTGGTGCCCGCCCCGCCGGTGCAGCTCTGGCCCTGTGGGTCCGACTGTACTTATCTTTCCGACTCTGACAAGTGCCTTCCGACCGGCGAGCCGGGCGAGGGCGGGTGGTGGTGGTGTCATCCTAAACTTGAACTTTGACCCCCGAACTCTGACCCCAACCTCCCTTTCCTCTCCCGCGAGCTAATCCCTGAACTTCTCCGCAGACTTGATTGTCGGACCTCTGACTCTAGCCTATCCCAAATCTCCATCTCTATGTGTTTGACCTTTTGACTCCTAACCCTGACCTCTATCTAGGACCACCAACCCTATTCTCAGACCCAGTCCTAACCTTTGACCCCAGTTCCTTCTGGATCCCCACCCTGACCTTTGACCTTAATCTTGACCTTTGACCCTCCTCTGTTTCTTCAGGACATTCCCTAACTCCTCTGCTTCCTTCCTGTGGTACCCAACTCCTCATTATCTTTGATTTTGGGGGACTTTCATATGGGGAGCAGGTCAGAGTCAGGCCTAGACATGCCTCAGGGCCTTGTGGTTGTCTGTGATTGCTGGAGGGAGACGAGCAGAGACAGGGATGGCATGGGGCTACTAGGTCTGCTCCAGGAGGCAGGGCTCTTCCTATCCCCTTTTATACTGACTCTCTGCCCACAACTCCCCAAGATCACCCTCCCTAGCCCAGCCTTCTGTTAGCTCCATCAGCCTTAAATCAATAAATGCTTGCTGGCTGGAACCTGAAGCCTTGTGGTCACCTGGAATGGGGGTTAGAACTGGTCAGCTTGACCTGGGAGGACAGAATTAGGATATGGGAGAAGAAGCTCCTGAGAGAAGCCCCTTCCTGTGTCTGAAAGGAACTCTGGCTAAGAGAGTGCTCCCAAAGTGTTAGGTTCTCAAGATCTTTGGGCAGTGGCTAGGTGGCCATCATTTGGCAATGTTGTAGTAGGGGATACCCAGGGAGGGAACAGCTTGGATGTGAATATGTCTTTGGCCTGTCTCTGGGCCCATCTACCTTTAGTCCAACACTGATCTGGCCTTGGGCACCAGAGACTGGGAGCTGGGAATCTCAGCTCTTTCCTCACCATCTATAACGCTAGAAATAACCAAGTCCTTTTTATTTATTTATTTGATAATTTTTTATTTTTTCCTCAATTACATATAAAAACAATTTTTAACATTCTTTAAGTTCTGAGTTCCAATTCTTGCTTTTTCTTCCTCTCCTTCCTCTTCCCTGACATGATAAACAGTGTGTTATAGCTTATACATGTGTGGTCATGAAAACATTTCCATATTGGTCATGTTGTGGAAGAAGACATATTAAAGAAAAAACCATAAAGAAAATAAAGTGAAAAACAGTATTCTGTGATCTGCATTCAGATCCCACCAGTAATCTTTCTTTGGAGGTAGATAGCATTTTTCATCAGGAGTCCTTTGGAATTGGCTTAGCTATCAAATCATTTTAAGCTAACTCCTCAGCAAGTGGCCTCTGAACTCTACCTAATTTCTTCTCTTCTTCCTGGAGTCCTATCTTAGAGCTCTTATAGGAGTGAGTAGGAATCAGTTAAGACCTGAGGCTGAGCCATAGACTCCAAGGATCTGAGAAACTCAGGAGAGGACCTGTGGTTTGAAGGATTTGCAATTCAGTTTTTGGAAATGTTATTTACTAAGTATTTACTATGTACAAGACATTGTGGTAGACACTGGGGACACAGGGACAAAAAAGTAAGCAGTTCCTGCCCACAAAGAGCTTATGTTTGGGAAAAAGGGATACAACATAGCCACAGATGAGTTAATACAAAGCAATCTGAGGTGGGAGCAAATGCCAACAATTGGGGGTTCTGGAGAAGCTTTATTTATATAGGATGTTACAACTGATTCTTGCAGAAAATCTTTTGCAGAGATTATAAGACAAGGCAGTTAGAATTCGAGTGTATTCTGGGCATGGGGGACATAGGCAGCCTTCACAAAGGGATAAGAAATAGAAGACATGGGTTGAAAAGATGGCAGGGTCAGATGAAGGTTTATTTTCTTTTAAAGATTGGAGAGACTGGGTATGTTTCTAGGAGGCAGGGAAGCAGCCAGTAGATAAGGAGGAACTGAAGTGAAGACAGGAAATGATTAGAGAAGGATATGGGGGGAAATGGAGTCTTACCCAGAGTTGAACTCAGGGCCAGACATATTATGATTACTTAATGACTGATTGGTCAGTAGCAAAATTGGAGAGACTGAGCTTGGTAAAGGTCCTAGCATCTGGAAGGGACCTTAAAGGCCAACTAGTTCAAGCTGCTCATTTTAGAGTTGAGGAAAAAAGGCCCCGAGGAAGGTGAAGGTGAAGGGGACAGGCATTTATTAAGTGCCTACTATGTTTCAGACATTATATTCAGATCTCATTTAATCCTCATTACCAACGCTATGAGGTAGATGCTGTTAGAGGAAACTGAGGCAGACAGAAATTAAGTACTTACCTAGGGTCGCATAGCTAGTATTTGAGGCTGAATTTGAAATCAAGACTTCATGAAGCCCAGAACTTTATCTAAGAGTTCATACAGGAAGTAATTTTATAGAAGCAAGATTCAAACCCGTCATATGGCTCCAAAATCTTCACACCAAGGGCCATCTTTTTCAGAGACTGGAACAAAGAAGTAGAGAATGGGTATGTGTCTGGTGTAAAGGGCTTTTGAGGGATAGAATAGGAGAGGTGAAGTTAATGTATGGGTTTTTTTTTTTTTTTTCAGTGAAAAGGGGGCAAAGTCCTCCACTCTGAGAGGTAGATTAAAATCTAACCTCAGACACTTCCTAGCCATGACCCTGGGCTAGTCCTTAAACTCCAATTGCTTAGCCCTTACAGTTTTTTCTGTCTTAGAATGGATTTTTTTTTAACCTTTACCTTCCATCAGAATCAATACTGTGTACAGATAATAGGGGTTAAGTGACTTGCCCAGGGTCACACAGCTAGGAGGTATCTGAGGTCACATTTGAAACCAGTATTTCCCATCTTTAGGCCTGGCTCTCTGTCAACCTACCTACCTCCAGCATTAATACTTAATATTGATACTAATATGGAAGGTGAGGATTTTTTTAAAATTGTAGTTTTCTAAGTCAAAATAAGACTGCAGGGATCTGTTTCTATTTGAATTTTACATCACTAAAAGAATCTTGGGAGAAGAGGAGATTCAGAATAGTACTTTTTGTGGAGAGTCATGGGAAATACCCACTGTTAGGGGGATGATATGGATGATGATTTAGCAAAGGAAAATGAGGCATGATCAGAGCGTAGGAAAAAGTACCAAGAAAGAACAGTGTCACCAAGATACCCAGAGTAGAGAGTGTATCTAGGATCAAAAAATGGTTAATAGTATCAGATACTAGAGGGCATGATAGATAGAAAATCATTTGAGGAAGAATTTAAAAATTGCTATCCAGCAGTGAGGATCTATTTATGATTAGATAACAGGTCTGTGGTAGATTCAGTTTGCAAAGTTTAGTGATTTTTTTTCTCCTGTAGAGATCAGCCCCATGGAAGGAACAGATAGTGGAGATTACACAGGATTAAGGATTAGCAAGGCACAAATGGCATAAATACCAGAGAAGGGACAGAGAATTCAAGGATAAAGGGCAGTATCTTGTAGAATAGGGTCAAAACTGTAGGGAAGAATGGGGGGGGGGTCATTTCAGGACTAGTGAGCTGGGAGAACAGGGAAAAGGTGAGGGACTAGAGATTTTAGTAAAAAGTAACATCTGGTTTCTTTCAAGACTCAATTTAAGGACCACCTTCTGTATGAAGCCTTTGTTGGTTCTCCTAGCCTTCTCCACCAAGGGCCACCTTGTTTCTGTTATTTCTCCATGCCAGGAATTTGCATGTGGTCCTTTATGTAAGAATATAAGCTTATGAGAACCAGGAGAACCTTATACCCAAAGATGGATACACTGTGGCACAATCGAATGTAATGGACTTCTCTACTAGCAGCAATGCAATGACCCAGGACAATTCTGAAGGACCTATGAGAAAGAACGATATCAACATCCAGAGAAAGAACTGTGGGACTAGAAATACAGAAGAAAAACAACTTCTTGAACACATGGGTTGATGGGGATATGTTTGGGGATGTAGATTGTAAGTGTTCACCCTAGTGCAAATGTCAATAATATGGAAATTGGTCTTGATCAATGACACATGTAAAATCCAGTGGAATTGCTCGTTGGCTACAGGAGAGGGAAAGAACATGAATGATGGAACCATGGAAAAATATTCTAAATTAAATAAAAGTTTTCAAGTTTAAAAAAAAGAATATAAGCTCACGGAAGACAGGGACCACTAAATTTTTTTCATCCCTTTCTCCTAGATCAGTGATGGTGAACCTATGGCACAGGTGCCAAAGATGGCATGCAGAACCCTCCCTGTGGGCACATAGTCATCCCCCTTCCCCAGAATATGTTACTAGAAAGGCAAAGGGACTTGGGTGGAGCTGCTCCCCTCCCCCTTTCCACCATGCCTGAGGTCATTTTTTCATATCACTTGCCCTCCTGCCCAGTAGCCCAATGGGAGCACACAGAGGGTAAGGTGAGTGGCCCACTGGTGGCAGAGTTGGAGGGGGGCAAAGCACTTGGGTCACTCCCCTTCCCCTCTCTACACTTGCTGAGGATATTCCTCACTTCATCCTCCCCTCCACCTAGCAGCCCATAGGAGAGCTTCTCCCTCTCCTGTGTCGAGCAAGGAGGAGGGGAGCAGAGTGCACCCAGCACTTGGTGGGGGGCGAGGCTGGCACTCCATCTCTAAAAGGTTCGACATCACTGTCCTAGGTTGTTGTTCAGTCATTTCAGTCTTATCCAACTCTTCATGACCCCATTTGGAGTTTTTTCATTAAAGATACTGAATGGTTTGCCAAATCCTTCTTCAGCTCATTTTAAAGATGAGGAAACTGAGGCCAATAGGATTAAGTGACTTGCCTAGGGTCACGCAGCTAAGTGTCAGAGGCCACATTTGAACTCCCAAAGATGCATCTTTCTGAATGGAAGGCTGGTGCTCTGTGCCACCTAGCTGCCCTGAATACCCTCTCCTAAATTGGCTTCTTTGGAAGCTGCTGTCTCCTGATTACTCCCTTTTCTGTCAGACCATTTCTTCTCAGTTTCCTTTGCTGATTGATGATCCATCTTCTACCTCCTGAATGTGGGTGCCTCACCAGACTCTGCCTTGAGCCCCCTCTTTTCTTTCTCTGCTCTCTCACTTAGTGACCTCATCAGCTCCCAAGGATGCAGGTGTTACTTCTATGCTGATGACTCCCCTCTCTGTGGTCAGCTATTGTTAACTATCTGCAGTTAGTAAGCTTTTATTAAGGGCTCACTATTCCCAGTGTATTGTGGGAAGTGCTGGGGATACAAAAAAAAGAGGCAAAAGTCAGTCCAGTCTTCATAGAGCTCATTGTCTAAAGGGGGAGCAACAAGTAAACTGTGTATGAACAAGCTATATACAGGATAAATAAGAAATAATTAAGAGGGAAAGTACCAGAATTAAGAGGAATTGGGGAAAACTTCCAAGACATCTTTCTAGAATCCCACCTAGAAGATAGGATTTTAGCTGGGACTTGAAGGAAAGTCAGGAGGCAGAGATGAGGAGGGAAAGCATTTCTGGCATGGGGAAATTGTCCAGAGCTGAGAGATAGAGTGCCTAGTTTGTGGAACAAGGAGGCCATTGTCATTGGATTGAAGAATCAGAAGTTAGGTGCAAGAAGCCTGGAAAGGTAGACCGGAGTTAGGTTATCAATTCTAGAGCTTCAGTTTTATATCACCAATTTCAAAGTATATCTTCCTCTTGATATGCCTCTGGCAACTCCAACTCAACACATTCAAAACTGAGCTCACTATCTTTCCCCACTGAACCCAGCTCTCCTCTGAAACTTCCCTGTTTCTCTTGATGACACTTTCCCAGGTTAAAAATTTCAATTATCTTTGATCTCCCTTTTCTTTGTCTTCTTCCCCATCCAGATTCTATTGATATTGTATATCTCTTGTGTCTATCCCATTCAATACACTCTTGCCACTAGACTTTGATGACTTTAGAGTAGAGAATGGTAACTTTGTGCAATTCTGCCTCACTTAAATCCAATTCAACCTCAAGTTTAGACCTCATCATATGATTTTATTGGCCCTTTTCCAAATCAAAGAACCAACAACCACATGTGTTGTCTTACTCACCAGAATATAAACTCCTCGAGGGCAGGGACTGTCTTGCTTGCTTGTGTTTGTATTTCTCAGACTTAGTAAGTGGTAAGCATTTAATGATTTTGTGTGCCCCTCACCCCCTTTTTTTTTTCTCTTTCTCCCTATCTATATCTGTCTGTTTGTCTACTTTATCTAGTTTAGCTTTCACAAAATCTCAGAGGTGGAAGCTTTCTATTCCAAATCTAGGTTTGAACAGAAAGCTTTCCAATGGCAAGGCAAACAAAAGTATGTCTGCTTTTGAAGAGGCTTTGATTAAGCTGAAGTCTGCCTTGTTGTCTGCCTTACACTATGTCTAGTTTAACCAACAGAACCAGTCTCATCCATGTTTTTACATGACCAATTTTCTGATCCTTGAAAACAGCTATTGTGGCCCCAGTAAAATTGAGGAGGAAATGGACCGAACCCATGTACTTTTGAGTTTGGGGGAGGGAACGTCTTTTCTCTAGGAAAAAAGTAATCTTAGCCATCAAAGAAATAGAACTACAAGATCAGTAAGATGAGCCCACTGAATCTATTTTGAAGGAAGTTGCCACTGTTTTAAAGATCTCTTGCCCTGACAGGGTACTCTGATGAGATTAACTACAGGAAAAACATCCCCGTTGGAACAAACTTGATCTTTAGCAACTTCTGAGACCCTAATATGAACACATTCTTCCCCAAATAGACTGAAATTTTGTCCTAATTACACAGCCTCCTAAGTAATATAAGTGAAGTAGCAGGATTTAGTCACCTGATTTCAACTTTTTCTTTTGCCGTGAAATGGCATCCCAGAGTTGTGTAAACCTCTTACAAAGGTGCTTATCTCTCTTTTTTCTTGGGTGTTGCTATAGTCTTAGCAGCTGCCCATCAACTGACACTAATTAAACTTTTATCTTCTAGCCATGCCTCCTGATTTATTGACCTCCAGTCAGATGGACCAGGGGGGCAGGAATTACTCTCTGAAAGGATCTTAGGACTTCACACTTTCTAGTTTGGCAATATCCAGGGTATGCTGGAATTGGCTCCTGGAGAGTCAGTTGTTTAATTTTCAATGTGAACATTTACACCTCAGAAATTGTCAAATACTATAATTCAGGGCTTAACGTGTGTGTGTGTGTGTGTGTGTGTGTGTGTGTGTGTGTGTGTGTGTGTGTACACAATTTTGTTTTATTTATTGATTGATTTTTTGGGGGCAGTTACATTTACCAGCATGCCCAGAACTGAATATCACACTACAGCTGTGGTCTGCCCAGAGTAGAGCAGAGGAGAACTGGGAATTCTTTCATTTTGAATGTATGACTTTCCTAAAGCAGTCTAGGAAAGCATTCCATTTTTCTATTTTGGCTGCCATGTCTCACTAGTATCCTCAAACTTGTCTTGCAGACTACTGAAGCCTTCAGATCATTTTTTTTTTAAGATAAACTATTATCTAACCATGTCTCTCCCATTTTGTAGTTGTGAAGTCTATTGTTTGAACCCAAATATGACTTACAAATTTCATCTGATTACATCCAGCTTAATGTCAAGATCTTTTTGGATTCTTGTCCTGTGCAATTTTAATGGGCCAAACTTTGGCAGTTGGGGGTGATTGAACAAAGTAGGAAGTCAGAAGAAATTGAGAGTAGGGGCAGCTAGGTAACTCAGTGGATAGGGTGTCTGGAGGCAGGAACTCTGGGTTCAAATCTGGCCTAAGACACTTCCAAGTGATATGACCCTGGACAAGTCAATTAACCCCAATTGCTTAGCCCCTATCACTCTTCTGCTTTGGAATTGATACTTAGTATAGATTCTAAAACAGAAAGAAGGTAAGGGTTCCTTACTTCCCTGCAAAAAAAAAGAAGAGGCTGAGAGCAGGGAAGGCTGTAGAGGCTGTGACAGAGGATGAAGGACAAAGGAAAGGACCCTGATTCTGCTTCTCCCTCCCACCGTCCCCTCTTCATCCCTTCCCCCATCATCTTCTCTTAAATTAAATCTGCTGTTTAATTGAGGGTGGGTGGTGGGGAAGGAAATAGAGACAGGGTGAGCCTCTGTGCATTTGGCTTCCAAGGATTCATTATTAGACTAGAGCAGGGGTCAGCAACGTATGGCTCTCGAGCCATATCTGGCTTTTTGAGGGCCAGATATGGCTTTCTGTAGGAGCCATAAAGTCAATTTTTTTTCAGGCACTGTTACAGGAGCTCGCACTGTGAGCACTGTACGGCTCTCACGAAATTACATTTTTAAAAATGTGGTGTTTATGGCTTTCACAGCCAAAAAGGTTGCCGACCCCTGGGCTAGAGGAATAGTAGGAGTAGGCACTAAAGGGTGGATCCCAGGCTACTCTTCACCTTTTGTTCCTGTGTCCCCCAACTGGGCTTGGTCAGTGGCAGGGTCTTGGACTCTTAAACACTTAATATGAATCATTGAGTGGGAGAGGAGCAATCCTCCTCTTCTTGGATCCTCTAGGGGACCTTTATCTCAAATGGCTAATTATAAAATAGGGAGTGATGGTGCCAGAGAATGACAGTGCCAGATAGAGATCTTGATAACTGAGACCTGGCAGGTTCTGGGTATCTCTCATATGGAGCAGAGGGTCAGGCCCTTCCCAGCCCTTAACCTTCAGGAAATCCCTGCCTCTGAAGAAACCTTGCTCCCTCCATTCCCCTCCCCCCAGTCCTGTACAGAAAGGCTATTCTTCCCTTGCTCCTCATCACAATTCTGCTCAGGCTGAGCAGCAGGAACAACCAGGTGGTTTGGGGACTCCAGGTGTTGCTGTGGCTGCCTCTCCTGCTCCAGGTATGGTAGGCTTCCTGGTAGGGGACACAGCTACCCTTCCCCTTGTCATGGACTAGAGTAATGGAGGGGGATGGATCTGAGCATGCAGGCTCCCCTCTTTTGGTACCTTTGTGGAGTCTTGGCTGCCTGGCTGAGGAGTTTGGGGTTTTATCCAGTAGGCAGTAGAGAGCTACTGATGGTAATTGAATATGGAAGTGACCTCATGGTTAGATCTGTGTGTTAGGAAGGTGGCTTTGGCTGACTGCAGAGTGAATGGAGGGGAGAGACTAGAAATGGGAAGGCCAGCTAGGAGGTTAATACAGTAGTTTAGACAAGATGGTGAAATAATCATAATAACCCTTTTCTGAAGAGGAACTGGATGGATGTTGCTCCATTTGGTCTCGAGGATTTGTTAACATGGGGGAGGGAGGGAGGAACAGGGATCTAAGTCTCTTCACTCACTCCTTCCACCATAGTCAGGGCATGGTCAGGGGGCCCAGGGCTCTTAGTAGCAGGGGCCCTTTAAGAACAGAATGACTTGCTTAGCAGGGGTTGGGGCAAGGGACCTTCCTCTCAGCTGCTGAGAAGAATGATTGCAGAGACTTTGCAGTCTCTGTGCACCTACTACTCAGGAGCCTGAGCTTGGTCCTTGCCAGGAGTGGCTAGGAGTCTCTCTTCCAGCCCCAACGATCCAGCAGGACGTCCCCTTTTCAGGTGAGATCTTCTTCTCCCCAAACTTCCCCTAGTCTCTCTTGGGTACAAATTCATATTAACTAGGCATCCCTGCCCCCCCTCATCTAGGCCACCCCACCCTCCTTAGAACTATCTGGATTTAGGCTCAGGGGGAGAGGGAATGAGACAAGAAGGTAGTAGTATGCTCTTGGGTTTTTTTTTTTTTAACCCATACCTTCTGTCCTCATAAAATCTCTAAGGGCAAGGGCTAGGCAATTGGAGTTAAGTGACTTGCCCAAGGCTCACATACCTAGGAAGTGTCTGAGGCCAGATTTGAAACCAGGTCCCTCTGACTCCAGGCCTGGTACTCTATCCACTGGGCCCCCTAGCTGCTCTGTCTTGGGGTTCTTTTGCTTGCCTGTCCAAGGTATGGGGAGGAGAAACCTCCTGAGTGGGAGAAACAGCTCTCAGATTTTCCTGATCTGAATCCTTGACTTCTTCAGCCTTCTAAAGGGCTGCATACAGAAGACATTGCTTGGTTCCTGTGGTTTGGGTCCTGCCAGGGACTGCTAGGGAACTGGGTTGCCTCTTTTCCCCAACTCACATATTTAGACTAGAGATGGGGCAGGGTCCCTGTGTGCTCAGTGACTAGGCTTAGGGCAGAGAAGTATAGGGCCATTAGGAAGACGTGGGACATATTGGAAGACTGGATGGAAGGCTGGGTAATGTGGGTTTACAGTTAAGCCTGGGAATAGAAGGGAAAGACTGAGAGACATGGCTAAGGAGAGGGTACAGTTGGTAATTGGGGGTACGGGGCCAAGGAATTGACAGATGGGATTGTGGACAGGTCTGGGGGAAAATGGCTGATAAAATTCAATTGGGGTTGGAGGGACTTGTCTGAGCTTGGAGAAAATGGGAATGGAGGGGTGTGACTGTGGGTTGGGGGTTCAGAAGAGCAGCTCATCCTGCTCTCAGTGGAGGACTTTGTTCCCCAAAGGAAGCTCTGTCCCAGCCAAAGTCCAGGCCTTGGAGAGGCTCAGGAAAGGGGGGAGGGAAGTCTGGAGTTTATCTCATGGTGATGAGCTTGACTTCTCCCTGCTAGATCCCAGGAGAAAGGGCCTGGATAAAAGGCAGGAATTGTCTTTCCCAAGCTCTCCAGGTGAGGCAGGCTCTTGGTGTCACTCAGCATTTGTTCAGGTTGGAGAGGGAAGGACTAGACCACTCTGTTGCCTGAGCACTGCTCCCCTCTTCCCCAGGAGACTATAATCCTATGGTGTAATAATACTAATAATAGCTAGCATTTATATAGCACTTTAGGGATTTACAGATACTACTTTGGTTTCAGGTAATCTCATTTTATCCTCACAAATACCTTTCAGGGTAGGTGCAATTATTACCTCTGTTTTACAGATGAAAGATCTGGGGCAGCAGAACTTTTACGACTTGCCTAGGGTCACAGACACTCCAGTGTCTGAGACCTGATTTGAACTCTAAGTCTTCCCCATTCCAGGCCCAGCAAGCACTCTGAGTCCTGCACCACCAGCTGCTTAGACATTTCATCTTGGAGTCAGGAGATCCAGATCCCAGTCCTAGGTCTTCACTTCTTAAATCTGTAACCCTGGGAAAACTGCTTACCTTCCTGAGCCTCAGTTTCCTTATGTGTAAAGTGGGAATGTAATCCTTAACCTCCCTACCTCAAGAGAAATTCAGTTCCATTTAATAAACTTTTATCAGTGTTCTCCTCAGTGAAGGGCACCATACTATAGTGGGTGCTGGAGGTAGAAAGAAAAATACTAAACAGTATCTGCCTCCAGCTAACTTTGTGGGGAGAAAGGACTGTCAATCATCAGGTGAATTATTTTAAGATAAACTTGTGTTGATATCTTTTGTTTTTATACTCCCTATACTTTCTTCCTTCCCTTCCCCTTCATCTTATTAGTCAGTCTTCCCTTATAAACAAAGACTGAAACAGGAACACTTCAGCCTCACCAACACGTCCATGAAGTGTGGCATCATGTCTTGTGTTCTAGCACTGTGGAGCACCCCCTTCCCATTCTGCCAAGAAGAACAGGGACAAGAGAGGAGAAGGGCTTTCTTGGAGCTGGTCTCTGGGGCCAAGTGTGGTCATTGTGATGTTTCCCTGTTTGGTTTGGGTGCTTGTTCTTGCCATTTACATTTCCTGCTGCTGCTCTTTTCACTTTGCATAGTTCACATAAGCCTTCTTATGTTTCCTTGCAGTCATCATTTTTATAGCTATGAGAAATGATAAGTATTTATTATTCTATCATCCTTTTTCCCTCCACCCCAGGTCTAGGGACACACAGGCCTTATTGGCTTCTCAGGAACCGTCAATGGAGAAGTCAGAGATGGAGCTGGGCCCCCAGCAGTGTGACTACCATGTGGACAGGCAGATACTGAACGAGCAGGCTCTGGAGGAGACGGGGCAGAGAAGCCGGAGTGCCAAGCCTTTCAGATTCACTCCTCCCAGGTTGGAGTTGTACAGCACCATGTGCTACATCCCCTTCCCTAGCCAACTGTCTATATCCTGCCTGGGGGAAAATCATTCTTTTCTCTCTAACAATCTCCCCACTGATTATCATCTCTTCAGTCCCCTAATCATCTAGCTCTCTGCCTATCCAAGCACTGACCATTCATCCATTTTTAAAATCTATTTTTTAACCATTACCTTCTGTCTTAGGATCCATTTTAAGGCAGGAGAGAAGGGCTAAGCAGTTGGAGTTAGGTGACTTGCCCCAACTCACACAGCTAAGTGTTTGAGACCAGATTTGAATCGAAGTTCTCCTGACTCCAGATCTGGTGCTCTATCCAGTGTGCTACCCAGCTGTCTCTGTCTTTTATCCTTACCATTCATCCACTTCTCTGACCAGTATCTCCTTGATTTTCTGTCTTCCATCATCCAATGATCTCTCCCCTCAAGAATTCATTTTTCTCCATCCTACTTAGGGAAACCTGGCAGTGAAGGAATAGGGAGAGGCAGTGACTCCCTCTTCATCTTGAACCCCTTTCTTCTTGACAGGTGTTCAAAAGCCATAGCCTGGGCCACCTTACAACGCTTCCTACCCATTCTCACCTGGCTACCCCATTACCCGGCACGGGAGTGGCTCCTGGGGGACCTGCTATCTGGCCTCAGTGTGGGCATTGTACAGCTGCCACAGGGCGAGTTAGGGTGGGAGGACGACTCGGGCAGCTTTATTCCCATTGGGTTCTGGGCCTCAAAGGGCTCTTCAAGGGGGTGGAGGGAAGGGAAGGGATTATGACCCTGGAATGCAAGTGGAGGGGGAGGGGAAGGGCTGGCAGTATGGGGGTGGAGGGCTTGCTTGTAGGTGGGTGGGGATGGGGCTGACAGTGCTGTTCTTACCTTCCCCAGGACTGGCCTATGCCCTCTTAGCTGGGCTGCCCCCTGTCTTTGGCCTGTATAGCTCTTTCTACCCTGTCTTTGTCTACTTTTTATTCGGTACCTCCCGGCACATTTCTGTGGGTAAGTGGGGTCTCCAAACCCTAAATGGGCCATCCCTCTCCTTCTAGTTGGTAATGAGCTCTTTCTGCTCCATGGCCCTGAGAGAGAAAACTGTGGGGAAGACAGAGAGAGGCCTTAGACTGTGTCTTTGGGGTCATTGGTGGGAAATGAGTCTCACATGAGGCCCAGAATGAGGAGAGACAATTGTGAGTACTTCTTCTAGATGCCCACTATGCTTAACTGTCTCTTTTACCCTGTGTCCCTCTGTTGGGATCTCAGGTTGCAGTTTTCAAGAACCCTACCTCCCCTGTCAGCCTGAAGGCTTCCTTAGGACAAAGTGCCACCATTGGGGTTCCTGTGATGAGAGTCCCATTGTATTCTCTGGTCTCCAGGGACCTTTGCTGTTCTGTCAGTGATGGTGGGCAGTGTGACTGAGGCCCTGGTTCCCAGTGATTCTTTTATGGGCCCTGGAAATAGCTCAGTAAATGTGTCAGCCAGAGATGCTGCCCGTGTGGAAGTGGCCTCAGCCCTGAGTCTTCTAGTTGGTGTTTTCCAGGTGAAGTTGCAGGGGTGGATTTCTGCACCCCTAGTAGTCTTTCTTCTTAATTTCATTGCCTGATTCTTTGGCCTGCCCTTCCTTTCCTCCTGCCTATTCCTCCCTAGGTTGCCCATTTGTTTGTTGATGCCTTGGTTATGTACTTGTGACTATCTAACTGTGTATCCATGTTCCTGACTGTCTCCTGTCCATTGGCTCATCTGTCTGTCCCCCTAACCACCCATCCGTCCCTTGCTCATTTGTCTGTCTGTACCTAGATAGGACTGGGCCTGATACACTTTGGCTTCGTGGTGACATACCTGTCAGAACCCCTGGTTCGTGGCTATACCACGGCTGCCTCTGTCCAGGTGCTCGTGTCCCAGCTCAAGCATGTATTTGGTCTTGAGCCTGAAGACTACTCAGGGCCCCTGTCCTTGATCTATGTGAGTTACTGGGAGGGACTTGGGGAGGATTTCCTACTCTGACTCCTGGGTCTCAGGATTTGGGAGGAAATATGGCAGGGGGATCAGGAGGGGAGTCCCTGGGCTCTGGGGCTCAGAGAGGCCCCTTCATACCCCCATCGTGTCCCGCAGATATTGTTGGATATCTTATGGAAGTTGCCAAAAAGCAATGTGAGCACTGTTATTGTTGCTCTTGTGGCTTCAGTCCTGCTCTTGGCCATGAAGATGATAAACCAAAAACTGGGCAAGAAGCTGCCTGTACCTCTACCAGCTGAACTCATCATGGTATGGGGGGCACAGGGAGGAGGAACTACTCTTGCCCATTCTGACAGAGATCCTTGGAGAATGTGGGGCTCTAGGGTGTGGCTGAAGAACAGTATGATTGTAGTGTCATGGGAATTGGATATAAATTCAGATGACCCAAGTTCAAATCCTGGTTCAGATATAGTAACTTTGGTCAAGTAGCTTTATGGCCTCTGGTCAAGTAGCTTTATCTCCCTGAGCCTTGTTTTCCTCATTTATAAAATGGGAATGCTGCAGCACTCACTATTATGATGAGGAAAATACTTTGTAAACCTTAAAGTACCATAGAAATGGGAGTCATTGCTGGGATTGATTCTTACCCTGAGCATAGTTTGGGTTAGGGGCAGGGATGGGGAGAAAGTTTATCTGGAAAACATAGAGCTGGGCTGCTGACTTGGTGGCGGGTCAGATTTTGGCCAGAGGGCAAGAGCTTTCTTCTGACCCTTGGAGATCCAGGACCTCCCAACAAAAGGAGGAAGGATTCCACATTGATGTATGTGATAGAGGCAATGTGATATAGTAGGAAGAACACTGACTCCAGTCAGAGGACTTGGGCTCAAATAAAATTCTGATGCTGATTATTTGTGGGACCTTGTCAATTAACTTCACTAGGCCTCAGTTTTCTCAATTGTAAAATGAGGGGAGTTGATCTAGATGGTTTCTAAGGTTCCTTTCAACTAGAGATCTATGATGCTATGATGTTGTTTCCTGCTCCTTCCCTTCCCCTCAGCTCATCGGAGCCACAGCGATCTCTTTTGGAGTCGGCCTGAATCACAAGTTTGGGGTGGGCATCGTGGGTGACATCCCTGCAGGGTGAGGGACCAGCAGGGGCCCTGAGTGTATTTTCTCATAGCCCTGGGCCTGCCCTGTCCCTTCTTTCCTTCTTGGTGCCACTGCCCAAAGTTGGGTATGGGGTAAGGTGGAGAAATACCCTGTCCTTGGCTCTATGTACTTCAGTCTTTATTGGTCTAGGTTTGGTTGGGAGGGTCAAGGGATTGGGGACAGAAAAGGCCTAAAGATGGAGGGTCCTGTGCCCCTTCTCCTTTCCTTCCTCCCCCAAGACTGATACTTCCTCGGATGCCTGACCATCACCTCTTTAAAAATCTCGTGGGGAATGCATTTGCCATGGCTGTGGTTGGTTTTGCTATTGCCATCTCCCTTGGCAAGATCTTTGGAATGAAGCATGGCTATGAGGTGGATAACAACCAGGTGTGTCATGGGAGTTAAGGGTGGGAGGGAACTGGGAGCCTGTCCAAAGTGGAGCAGCCTGCTCTCTGTGACTAGAAGTACATATTGACTGGAAGATGTACAGAAAATGGGAGATGATCCTGAATGGGAGGAATGATCTCAGTGAGAATCGCTATTGAGTCTAATAACATGCCTCTCCCTTCATCTCCCTAGGAACTGATTGCTCTTGGCCTCAGTAACTTCATCGGTGGCTTTTTTCATTGTTTTCCTATAAGCAGCTCCATGTCCCGGAGCTTGGTGCAAGAAGGTGCTGGGGGGAACACACAGGTAGAAGGGAGACATATTGGGCAGAGTGGGAATAAGCATACATGGGTAGTACAGGTGGGAGAACTGTGGATGCTCGGATAACCTGGAAGAGACAAGTAGAAACATGGCCAGTGTGGGTCATGCTTGTCAAGAAGGCTTTGTTGTTTTTTTTTTTTCAGGGGGAGGGGGCTGGAGGAAGATAAAAGAAATGATTGTTAATTGAACAAAATAAAATTTGAAGGAAAAAAAAAAGAACTTGGGAAGGAGGGATATGATGAGAAGGATGTGAGGTGACATGTAAGGTGGTAAGAGAATAGTTTACCCACTTGAAGAAGTGATGAGAGAGGGTTTTAGGGGTCCCATCTCAACTCTTCTATCTGTGCTCAGATTGCTGGGGCCATATCCTCCCTCCTCATCCTGATTGTCATTGTCAAAGTGGGAGTGCTTTTCAATCACCTTCCTAAAGTAAGTCTTATTCTCTGGATCTCCCTATGGAATGGCTTTTGGGGGCAGGGTTGGTGGAATCATTTTTGGGGGTTTCTGGGAATCTGATGGGACTGGGGTGTGGGCTGGTGTGGCTGCCTGAATTGCCTGGGTTAATGTTGACCCACCTTTCTTTTTCCCACTTCCTACCCAGGCCATCCTGGCTGCTATTGTCATCATTAACCTCAAGGGCATGTTCGTCCAATTCTCTGATATCAAATCTCTATGGAAATCGAACAGGGTGGACTTGGTATGGGGCTGGGGTAGGAGGAGGAGGGTATGGGAAGGAAAAAGTATGAGGGCAGGCTTGGGAAGTAGGAAGGCCAGATATGAGAAATGGGAGTAAGGTGGCATAGAGGGGAGGGAAGGATAGGGAATGGTGGTGAGGAAGTTAGAAGCAGGAGATGGATGAAAGGAGGGATGGAGGAAGCTTTCTGATCTCTTGACTTCCTTCCCCACAGTTGATCTGGTTGGTGACCTTTGTGGCTACTGTCTTGTTGAACCTGGACATTGGTCTGGCTGTTGCTATAGGCTTTGCCCTGATCTCTGTCATCTTCCGCACTCAGCTGTGAGTGCATATATGAGCAGTGGGAGGGGCAGTACTAGGGCTGTTGTGCTCTCCTACTTAATCCATGTCCTCCTCCCCCCAAAAATCCAGTGATAAGGGTATCCCAGTTCTGTATGGGTGTATTGGAGCGGGGAATCGGGAGTTCCTGAAGACTCTGATACCTGTGTGTTTCTTGGTCTCTCCTCATCTCTGTCTCTCCTTGTCATCTCTCCCACAGACCGCATTACTCTATCCTGGGGCAAGTGCCAGACACGGACATTTACAGAGATGTGACTGAGTATAAGGAGGTGATTTGGGAAGGGATATAAGGGTGAGCTTAAAGGTAAGGGGAAACTCAGGATTTTCTGGGGCCCAATGAGTAGTAGTCTGTCATTCCTCCAAGATAGAAGGACACCAGGGGAGGGAGGTTTCTCTGATAAATTTGTTGAGAGGCAGCAGTGTAATGCTCTGGAGAAGAGGCCTGGACCAAATTCAGGAGGCAAACTCAAATCCTGGCTCCATCACTTACTTGCTGGGTTGCTTTGGGTAATGTATTTCCCATCTCCAAGTTTCTTTTTCTGCAAAATGGAGCTAATCATGTCAATAGCCCTGTACCTCAAGGAATTGTTTTGAGGAAACTATGGAAGGAGCTATTTTCATGACAGCTTGTCAATGTCTGCATTGGGGGTGGAAGCACAAGATAATGTGATTAGGGAGATGACTGCCATTTGCAGGAGGAATAATAGTTTCCACTAATAGCACTTTCAAGTTTTTTATAATATCCTTGTGAGAGAAGGGCAAGTACTTGTACCTAATTAGAAAATGGACTCTTAGAAGTGATATATCCCACGGTCCCTCACTGAATTATGAACTACAAAACTGGCCCCATCAATGGGCCTAGAGACAGATAATCCAGGATGAGTTAATCTGGCACTGAGTGCCAGAAATGGGAATATAGCTTAGAGCAGGAGCTACTAGGAAAGAGACTGACTTCCTGGCCTAAGCGAGAGGTCCCCTAGGGCCCTGTGAGGGCAAGAGAGAGAGACTGATGAGAACAGAGGGTGGGAAAAGGGCAGGAGAGAGAAAGGAGAAGAGAGATGAGGGATATATTTTCTGTGGAGGAGACAGCTTTTCCTTTGAACTCTGGGATGACGGGGGCATTGGGTGAGGTGGCATGAAGGTCTGTTGAAGTGGGCACACTTGACATTTGGCCTTCCCAGAATAATGGTTTGGGAATCACTTGTTTGTTTTGGGGATGGTTTCCCCTCTTTGATTTGCCTTCTGACCCTTGCTTCTTTTCCCTAAATTAATTCACCTATTCATTCACACATCTATCTATTTACCAGTGTACCTATTCATTGATATCTCCACTCCCCCTATCAATCTACTCATCATCCTTCCCATCCATCAGTTCAGGCCTTCCTGTCCATCCACTTATCTGCCTGCCCAACTGGCCACCCAATAAGCATTTATTGGCCCCGATTTTGTGTCCAGCCTTGAGGCAACTTTTGGTCCAGTGGATAGAGAGCATTGAGCCTGGAGTTGGAAGACCCAAGTGTTCAAATCTGGCCTCTGAAATTTACCAGTTGTGTGACCCTGGGCATATCTCTTAACTCCTGTTTGCCTCAGTTTCCTAGTCTCTAAAATGAGGATAATTATATCACCTGCCTCCAGGTTGCTGTGAGATAATGCTTGTAAAGCATTTAGCACAGAGCCTCCCTCATTATTTTTATTTACATTTTTAAATTTATATTTGATGATGTTAAAAATGATGTGATGGAGACACCTGTGAGAGTTATGGCTTGTCCTTGAGGACTTCATGCTTCATTGGCTAGACTAGGGCAGGAGTGAAAGACCATGTTCTATGGCTCAGACTTTAAATTCTGAAGGAGCTCAGAAGGGGAGAGTCAGTGTGGGCTCCAAGGATCAGAGATTTTCACTAAAGAGATATAGATAAGTGGGCCTTGAAGGACAAAAAGATTCATCAGGAGGAAGAAAGGAAAGAATGAATTCTAGTTAGATGTGGGTAATTAATGAAAGTGACCTGGCCAGAGCATAGAGACCTATAAAGCTGTGGGAGATAAAGCTGTGAGGATTGGTGGAAGCCAGTCTGTGAAAGGCCTTGAATGTCAGTTTTCAGAGTTACTATTTTGTTTTATAAATAATAGTCACTACAGGTTTTTGAGCAGGGAAATGGTATGGTCACAGTTGTTCTGACAGTCTGGAAACTATGAAAGGATGGGTTAGAGAAGGGAGAGCCTGGAGACAGATGGACTGTTTTAAAGGTTATTAAAGTAGACTAGATAAGAAGAACTGTAGTTGTGGCAGTGGAAGGGGAAAAGAGGATGAATTTAGGAGATATTGGGAAAGCAAAACAAAGAAGATTTGATAAGTGATTGTGAGGAAGAGAGAAGAATCCAAGATAATTTCAGAGGTTTTGAGCCAATGATTGAGACTGATTTGAGCCAGATGGAACTGTCCAGCAGACCATTGTCCCTTTGGTATGATAGCCTCCAATTCAGAGTTAGAGGACATGTTCCAGTTCTGGCTTTGTTATTAGTTTTGGACAAACCACTTATCTTTTTCTGGGCCTTAGTTTTCTCAGTCTGTAGAATGAGGGAGATTGGACTATAAAATTTCTGAAGTTCCCTCCTGGTTATAGGGCTAATGATCTTAAATGTAGGACTGGTGATTAGGGCAGTGATCAGGGTTAGATGGAGATAGAGAAGAGAGGATTAGAAGTTATGGCTAGTTGGCACCAGGGGAGTGAAGGATATGAAGGAAAAGAACAGGGAGCTCAGGATTCCAGAGCTCTTTCCATCTATCCACTCTTCTGTTTGGATTCTAGGCCAAAGAAGTCCCAGGAGTAAAGATTTTCAGCTGTTCAGCCACTTTGTACTTTGCCAATGCTGAATTCTATAGGCAAGCCCTCAAGGAGAAGGTGAGATGGAGCAGGATTTGGGGACCACGTATGGGAAGATAGAGCCTTCTTCATGCTCTTCCACACGTCCCCAAGAGATGAAATGTGGAATCCACAGGACTGGCTCTCAGAATCTTCACCCTGCCTCCCCCATTGCCCACAATTTTCCTCTCCATCCTTCCATTCCTTTGCCTTCAGATTGGTCTGGATGTCGACTACCTCATCTCCAAGAAGAAGAAACTGATCAAGAAGCAAATATGGAATGCAAAGAAATTACAGAAAGGAAAAAAACAAAAGAAAGTAGGACTTATCCTCAGTTCAGACTCTTCTGATTCCCAATCCCTAATCCACTTGAACCCTCCGATCCCCCATTCTTCTCTCCTTAGCCTTTGACCACACTACTTCAACCTTTGATTTCTGTTTTTCCAATCCTTCCCTGACCTTCAAACCCTCAATCCTTGGGCTTTTGCTCCAGTTGCATGGTGTAGTAGAGAGAACATGAGATTTAGATTTCAAAGACCTGGGTTCAAATCTAGACCCTTTGACTTACTACTTTGAGCTGCCTTTTTCTATACCCCTTCCATCATACTATCTTACTATCCAAAGTCACAACCTCTTTGGATCTCAGTTTCCTCATCTGTAAAATAAGGGAATTGGCCTAGATGCCTTCTGAAATTCCTTCTACTTCCAGATCTATGTCCATCCAATGATTCCTACATCTCTTACCTTCTAATAATCCCCCCCCCCCCCAACCACTATGGCTTCTACCCACTTAGACCTTCTTTGATATCCTACTGTTTCCTCACACACATCCTAAACTCCCTCCTCCAGTCTCACTCTCATGGTCCCCATTTTGTTTTAGCTTTCCTTAATCTCATTCCCAAATGTGACTTCAGTCCCTGTAGTGTGTCCCAGCATGCTTCTCTGAAATAGTAACTTGAACTTTCAAGTTCTTTTCCTAGTATCGATTGATATTAGCCCAGAGAAAGATCAGCAGAACATGGCTCACTATACATACAGCCCTGAGGCTCTTACTTGGCTATACTAATGGGTAATTTAAAACACTCAGTAAGGATAGGGACAGGACTTTTGGCTTTCTTCCCAAGAGGACACTTCTAATGCAGGCCTAGCCCTGCTCTGTACCTTATACCCTTAGAGGGTTGCCTGGGATCCCTGAATGGGCCAAAGACTTGTCAAGGGCCAGGCAGCCACTGTCAATCAGGAGCTAGATTCCTGGCTCAGGCAGTGGCTGTCCCAACATTGGTTTCTATGGTTTTGCTAAGTCACCACATTGTTAGTACATTGAACATCCTGTCTTCTTCCTTTCCCATAGAATGATATCCAAAAAGTATCCTTAGATTCTTCAAGATCTACTGGTATGAACATTAAAATTGATGAAATGGAGACTGGGAATGCCATGGAGGTCAGTGTTCAGGTTTGGAGGAGGGAATTGAGATGGAGAGCTCAAACTGAGAATGTGTGAATGAATCTGTGTGCCTTTAGGGCAGGGAAGGCCTTAAGAGGCAAATGTAAAGTCTTAGACTTGGGCTAAAAAAGGTAATTTTACAAATAAATGGGGAAAGTATGGGTATTTGAAGGGTCTCTAAGGTCAATGGTAGTCACCAGAGTGATAGGGCAGCCAAAAAAGCAAATATGATTCTAGTCTGCATTGCATCAAGAGAAGGAAGAGGACCTGAACTAGGGAAGGGATAGTTTCCCTGATGAGGGTCTGAGGCAGACCACACCTGCCATGCTATGTTAGGAGTACTCTATTTTAGAATGGACTTTGATAAGCTGGAGAGTGTCCAAAGTTAGGCCACCAAGGTACAAGACTAGAGCCTTCTGGGTTCCTTCACCTTTGTGGGTTCTTGAGCTTCTTTGATTGTCTGGTGAAGCCTCTGCATGAAATAATTTTTAAAATTAGTTTTTATTGATGTGTTTGTTGTTTTTTTTTTTAAACATCTCCATGATTCTTCCAAGGGTCCTTCCCTCTTCCCTTCCTGTTTCCCAAGAGCCATCCCTATAAAACAAATAGAATTTTTTAAGGATTAAAAAAAAGGTAAGGAAAAAAGAGAGAAAAAGTCAGCATAAGCTGATCCATACATCAAAGACATCTGTGAATCTGTGCAGCATCTAATACGAGTATCTCCTCTTCCTGAGTAGTGGAATGGGAGGAGAGGTGCCTTCTAATTCTTCTTTCCAGTCAGACTTGTTCTGTATAATTTTGTATTCCAAATTCTCTCCCTCCTACTCCACCACCCACTGAGAAGGCAAGTAGTATATCAGGTATACATACAGTGAAGTCACACAAAAAATATTTCCATATTAATCATGCAGCATCCACTTCTGATTTCTTTTTCTTTTTTTAACCATGATTCTTCCCATTTACATCAGTGTTTATAGCCATTGTGTATACAGGGTGCCCCCCAAGTCTTAGGGTAGCTTAAACTTTAATAGACTTTAACTCCACGAAGACACTAGAGGTATTGAATTACATCAGTTTATGTAGATCTTTCTACATTTCTTGGTAGTTACCACATTTGTCATTTCTAACCACACATATATGCATGTATATCACAAATTTGTTTTTATATTTTGTTTTTGTGACATACACAAATGTATATCACAAAAAGTGCTGCTTTCAAAATTTTGAAGAACAATGGGGCTTTCTTCTTATTGTTAGCCTCCTTATTATTAAACCTAGTATTAGAATTTCTGGGTCAAAAGAGATGGACATTTTAGTCACCTTATTTACATGATTCCAGATCACTTTACCAACAATGCACTGGTGTGGCTATTTTCCTACATTGACTATTTCCATCTTTATCAACTTTTTGTAGGGTTTGAGATGAAACCTCAAGGTTGTTTGGATTTGTATTTTAATATTAGTGACTTAGTACATTCTTTAATGTGGTTGTTAATAGTTCATAGTTCTCCTTTTGACAACTTTATATCCTTTATCTAATTATCTATTGAGGAGTAACTAGAATAATATTTTTTAAAATTCACATTTGAAATAAGTGTTAAATTTCAGTTAGAGGTTAGTGAAAAGAAAAGAGAAAAAGAAAAAAAAAGTGGTCAGCTGGGGGACTCAGTGGATTGAGAGTCAAGTCAAGAGATAGGAGGTCCTAGGTTCAAATCTGGCCTTGGACACTTCCTAGCTGGGTGACCCTGGGCAACCCCCATTGCCTAGCTCTTACCGATTTTCTGCCTTGGAACCAATACAGAGTATTGATTCTAAGACAGAAGGCAAGGGTTTCTTTAAAAAAAAAAAAAAAAAAAGGTTAGTGAAAATCAAAATGTGATTTTTTTCCTCTCCAAAATCACAGACCCCACTGAAACCTATCAAAAGATTTCTTAGTTGTCCATGGAACTCAGATTAAAAACCCTGCCCTAAAAAGATCTTTTGAAGGACTTGGAGAAGATGGGGTGGGAGGGAATGTGAAAACTGTCTTCAGGAGTTAGAAGGGGTGTTACATGGAAGAGGGATTAGATCTATTCTACTAATTCTCAGAGAGCAGAAGTCAGAGTGAAGGTGATTTCCAGAGAAGCAAATGATGGCTTAAGGAAAAGCTTTCTAGCAAATGGGAGATGAGCTGTCCTTAAGATAGTAGATAGCTCTTCCTCTCTGGAGGTCTTCCAACTAAGGCTGGAAAAAAACCTTGTGTCACCTTGTGTGCCACAGAGGGGAGACGCATTCAGGTATGAGGTAGGACTGGATGGCCTCTGAAGTGGCTTCCAGCTCTTGAGATTTTTTGATTCTGTGATTTCCTTATGAGGGGATCAAAAAGTACATTCTCACACTGGAAAGAAATTTGACTTTTCAAATCCCAAATCTCTCAAAATTGCATTTCATTTTGTGTGTGTGTGTGTGTGTGTGTGTGTGTGTGTGTGTGTGTGTGTGTGTAAACATGTGTTATTGACTCATTTGTTTCCCCTTCTCTGGTCACATGTGCTTTGTATCTGATACTGTCCTAGGATGGTGTTGCAAACAAGCCATCAGTCAGTGAGAAAGGCTCCTCCACATTCACCCTGGAGACACTGGGCCTCCCCCAGCCCAACTTCCACACTCTTATTTTGGATCTGGGGACTCTCAACTTTGTGGATACCGTGTGTATCAAGACCTTGAAGAATGTGAGGCCAATTCTGGGAGAAGGAGAGATTCAATTGATTTGGGGAGGAGAGGAGAGGGTAGTGAGACCCCAAGAAGATGGAGGATATGGGAGCATGATGAGATGCTGAGGGCAGGGTGATAGGAAGTACAGTGGAGACCACTGACCTTGGAGAGGGTTGAAGAGGGGAGGTATGTGGGAGGTTCTGACCTGGGTAGTCAGTTCTCTCCTGAATGAGGGACTCTTAATTCTGTTGTAGATTATCCGTGATTTCCAGGAGGTTGAGGTGAAAGTGTATTTGGCTGGCTGTCATGGTGCGTGTGTGGGTCTGTGGATTCAACTCTAGACAGGGTGGGAGAGGGAGAATCCACCCCTATACCCAGAGCTATTTTGTCTAGTTTGGGGGGTTGGCCCTGGGGTTGGGGGCATGCCCATCATATCAGGGGGCAGGGCTGGGCTGTCCTCTGGGGCCATGGCATTTTCTTCCTACACCAGGCACTATGATCGCTCAATTTGAGTCTGGGAACTTCTTTGGAGACTCCATTACTAAGGGCCACCTCTTCGTTTCCATCCATGATGCTGTCACCTTTGCCCTTAAGCAGTCAGGATCCAGAGTTGTAAAGACTGTCGTGGTGAGTGTACTCTGCAACTACCTGGGATTGCCTTCTGGAATGAGGCCATAGCCTTAAGGCTCTGTCATAAGGAGGGGGAAGGATATTGTGGTCCCTCAGGCCTGGGCTAGGGAGCAGGGTGAATGAAGCAGTGGAATAGTTCTTTGTAGGAACTGAGATCTTGTTCTCTGTGACCATCCCTGCAGGCCACTAGAATGTGATACTTCTCTCAGCTGCTGTTGTTGCTGTGTGATCTACACACCCCTTGATAGGGGTTGGGGGAGATTCAGAACATGCTCTGTGGAGAGGGCTGTCCTCTTCCATCCCTCACGGAACATCACCCTCCTCCTCCGCACTTAAGGATGGAGACTTTGGGGTCTGGGGTGGGAGAACATGAAGCCAAGACATGTGGAGAGATGGAGGTGTCCTTTCTCTAGCTCAGCCCAACTGCACATTGCTGTTGAGGGGCTGGGGACAGGTTTTATATGACTTTATGAGAATAAAATATTTGGCCTTGATCTTCCCCTAGTTCCATCCATAACTCCAGGGTCTTGAACAGGCTGGAAGATGGGAAGAGGTAGAAGTCAGTGGAGCTTAATCTATTGTCCTAGGAGCACAGGATTTATCCTGTGCCCAGAAGCCATGAGCTGGTGTGGAGATGGAGGGAAAAGTGGCCTGTGAAGGTTTGGGCATGGCAGAGTTTGGGGGATCAGTGAGGAATCCGGATTTAGAACTGAAAAAGACTTCAGAGATTCATTTCAGCCACTTTGTTTTACCTTCTTTGATGAAGAAACTGAAACACAGCATCTTCAATGCTTTTTCAAGATCATGTACATAAAGAGTGAGTGGTAGAAGCCAAGATTCCAACCTAGGTTCTCTGCCTCCCAAAACAGCTCTTTAGGTGACCCCCTTCATGAAGGGTGCCCAGAGTAACTCTTGTACAACAGAACCTGATTCCTGGCTTTCTCCGCAGGTGAGTCTCCCAGTAATGTAAAGCCCATTCTATGTGGGTACCCAGCCACTTCAGGGGCAACCAGTCCCTGAGTCCACTCTTCCGGAGTGCTTGTCCTGGCCAGGGCCCTCCAAAGTTTAGTGATTCTGGGGCCAGCCAGGGCAATAAGTGGGCCTTGATTGATAGAATCTGCCTTAGTGTCTCAGTGCCTCCTCCTTCCTCCACTCCTCTTCCTCAGGGCCCTGCCTTGACTCCTAGGTTCCTGAAGCTCTTGGCCCTATCCCCTCTTGTTCTTGTTCTTGAAGACACATTCCACAGGCCTGGGATGTTCAGGCTTAATTCTTCCCTTTTTGGTCATTATGCTCTCACAGCATCACTTGGTTTTTGATGTTGCCTTTCCATTTACATTGTCGTAGTCATTGTGTGTGTTGTCTTTCTGGATTTGCACACTTGACTGCATCAGTTCCTAGAAGTTGTCTCATGATTCCCTGAATTTATTGCTTTTTATTATGTAGTACTTTTATTACTTTGTACCACAGCTTATTTAAACTCACTTAGCCATCCCCATTTCACGGAGGTTTACCTTGTTTCTGTTTATTTGCTACTACAAAAGTGGTCTTATAAGCTTTTGGCATGTGTGTGGTACCTTTCAGTCTTTCACTTTCTTGGGGTACGTGCTGGGTCAAAAAGTGTGAACATCTTAGTTGCTTTCTTAATCATTGTAATAGCAAATAACAGTTAGCATTAACATATGGCATTAAGGTTTGCAACGTACTTTACAATTATGATCTCATTTGATCGTCACAGCAACTTAGGGAGATAGGTGCTATTCTTTTCCCCATTTCACATGAGGTAATTGAAGCAGGCAGAGGTTAAGTGACTTGGCCAGGATCGCACAGTGTCTGAGGCAGGATTTGAACTCAGGATGATGGCTCCAAGTCCAACACACTATCCACTATCCACTGTGCCATCTCCCTGCCAAATTTGATTCCCAGCATGGTTGAACTGATTCACAGCTCCATCAATGATGCATTAGTGTGCCCCCTCCACCATTGACTGTTCCCATGTTTTGTCATCTTTGCCAAATTTCTGGGTGTGAGATAAAACCTCAGATTTGTTTGTATTTGAATTTCTTTTATTAGTGATTTGGAGCAAACTTGCATGTGGTTGTGAATAGTTTGAATTTCTTCTTTTGAGAACCATTTGTTCATGTCCCTGGACCACTTATCTGCTGGGAAATAATTCTTGCTCAAATATTTGTGCTAATTCCCTGTATATGTTGATCCTATACTTAGATATTTGATTAAAATATTTTTCCCAGTTGACTGCTTCCCTTGTTCTAGTTGATTTTATTAGTGTAAGAGCTTTGTAATTTTGTTTTTGAAATCATATATTTAGTCTTTTGTGATTGTTTCTTTTATTTGGTTAGTGACTTCCTATAGCCTTGCATAGTTGTGAAAGGTACATGATGGATTCTCTTCACATTTTTCCTCATGCTATGACCCTTAACATTTAGATTACATGCCCATTTTCAGCTTATTGTAGTGTATATTTTAAGATGTTGGTCTAAACCTTTTTTCTCCCAGGGTTTTTTCCCCTCAATATTTAATTTTTTCTCAATTATATGTAAAGACAATTTTTAACATTTATTTTTTAAATTTTTGAGTTAAAAATTTTCTCTCTCCATCCCTCCTTTTCCCCTTTCCTGAGGTTGGTAAGTATTTTATATAGGTTATGCAGGGGCAATCATGTAAAAGATATTTTTATATTGCATGTTGTGGAAGAAGACACATAATAACAACAACAAAAAATTTGAAGAAAATCAAGTGAAAAATAGTATACTTTGATCCGCATTCAGATTCTATCAGTTCTTTCTCTGGAGGTGGATAGCATTTTTCATTATAAACTCAATTCATACTTTTCTTTGGGACTTTGCATGTGTTTCCTTTGTTTTCACTGTCCCCTTCTATGTTCATGTTTACTCTTTGTTGCCATAAAATTTTTTTTTGGTTAGGTTTTTTTTTTAATGTTTGTTCATTTTCCCTGCCTTTTTCTTAACTTTAACTTTTATTTTAAAGGTAAGCTCTCTTCTTTGGGAGGATAGGGCACTCTCTTAAACTTCAGTTCTTCTTTAATGCTCTTTATTTTGGGGTGTTTGCAAGTTTCAGTTTTTCCAAGATGGTATGATGGCCTGTGGGCTAGGAGCTCTGAGAGCCACCTCCCACTGCTCATTCCATCACCCCCAGAGACTGCTGATGGCTCAAATTCTAGCCTCAGACTTGGGCATAGGTTTTTGATCTCACTCTGGGCTTGATTAGGTTAGACACACCTACACACTGCAGACTGCTCTGACCTTGAACTTTGGCAAAGGTCAGCCAGGCTCCCACAAACCAGCATGCTGGGGACTAACCTTGCTAGGGATCAGGGGCCCAGATATAGGTCTACGGACTGCCCCAAACTGGGATTCAGGTCCTCACCACAAGCCTAGGCTGGGACTTCTGGCTTCCCTCCAGGCCAGGGGTCGGCAACGTATGGCTCTTTCTGCAGGAGCCATAAAGTCCATTTTTTTTCAGGCGCTGTTACAGGAGCCGCACTGTGAGCACTGTACGGCTCTCATGAAATTACATTTTAAAAAATATGGCGTTTATGGCTCTCACGGCCAAAAAGGTTGCCAACCCCTGCTCTAGGCTCACACAGATTAGGCTGCCCAGCTCAGACTGCCCCAAGCTGGAATTTCAGACCTCATAGCAGGTTTGCTTGGACCGTTAAGGGGTATGCATTGGGTTGCACTTCTGTTCGCCCATTCAGGGTCTCAGGGTCAGGATATTGGCTTGGGGGCCCAGGTTCAAAACCTGGAATAGGAGATGTTGGATTGGGGGAGCTTACTGTTGCTTGTTCCTTACTCCTTGCTGTAGCCTCCTGTTGGCTGTTCTCTGCTCTCACCCCAGTGCCTCAGATGTTCTCTGCCTACCTTTCAAGTTGTTCTCTTTATGAAAGTTGCTTCACTCTGTCTCTCTGTTGGTTCTTTCACTTCTGTATTCATTTTGTGGCATTATTTTAAGATTGATTGAATAGGATTCTCATGGGGGTTTTGAGCTTCCCTTCTTCTACCCCACCATCTTGGCTCTTCCTCAAGGAATACTCTTTAATCATAAACACTTCACAATCAGCTAAGATTGTGACATTGCTGAAAATAGTTGTCATTTACAATTGATCATCTTATAATGTTGCTGTGTACTATGTACAGTGTTCTGGTTGCTGCCCACATCACTTTGCATCAGTTCCATGCAAGTCTTAACTGCTTTTTCTGAAATCATCCTGCTTGTCATTTCTGATAGCATGTACAATAGTATTTCATTACAATCATATACCACAATTTATTTAGTTATTCCTCAATTAATGGACACCCCCTCAGTTTCCAAATTCTTTGCCACCATAAGATTATTTTCTCTTTAAAAAAATATTTTTTGATATAATTCTAGTAGTAGTAGTAGTAGTATGGGTTGAAAGGGAATGCAAATTTTTATAGCTCTTTGGTCTGCCAGAATATTTTAAGATTTTCCCAAAAGTTCTTGTTAAATAGGTTCTTTCCCTAGAAATTTATGTTTTAGAGCTTCTTAAACCCTGGGTTATTGAATTCATTTGTTTCTGATTCTTATCTAGTCTGTTCCACTGGTCAAATTTTCTATTTTTTTAGCCAGTGCTAAGTAGTTTTTAAAAATTTATTTTATTTTATTTTTAAACATTTATTAATATTCATTTTTAACATGGTTACATGATTCATGCTCCTACTTTCCCCTTCACCCCCCCCTCCCGCACCCCCCACCCATGCCGACGCAGATTTCCACTGATTTTATCATGTGTCATTGATTAAGACCTATTTCCAAATTGTTGATAGTTGCATTGGCGTGGTAGTTTCCAGTCTACATCCCCAATCATGTCCACCCCAACCCATGCGTTCAAGCAGTTGTTTTTCTTCTGTGTTTCCTCTCTTGCAGTCCTTCCTCTGAATGTGGGTAGCGTTCTTTACCATAAATCCCTCAGAGCTGTCCTGTGTCATTGCAGTGCTGCTGGTACAGAAGTCCATTGCATTCGATTTTACCATAGTATATCAATCTCTGTGTACAGTGTTCTTCTGGCTCTGCTCCTTTCGCTCTGCATCAATTCCTGATGGTCTTTCCAGTTCACCTGGGACTTCTCCAGTTTATTATTCCTTTGAGCGCAATAGTATTCCATTACCAGCATATACCACAATTTGTTCAGCCATTCCCCAATTGAAGGACATACTCTCCTTTTCCAGTTTTTTGCCACCACAAAAAGCGCAGCTATAAATATTTTCGTACAAGTCTGTTTATCTATGATCTCTTTGGTACAAACCCAACAATGGTATGGCTGGATCAAAGGGTGCTAAGTAGTTTTTGATGATTGCTGCTTTATAGTATAACTTGAGGTCTGAAAGTAGTATTCTTTCTCTATTCCTACTTTTTAAATTATTTACCTTGAATCTAGATTTTTGTTTCTCCAAATTAATTTTTATTATTTTGCCACTGTTTATAAAAGTATCCCTTTTATAATTTGACTGATATAACAATCTATCATTGAATGTAGATTGAATCCTTTTTTCATCATATCGAAACAATTCTATTTTAATTTATTTTGATTAGGGGATTTTTAAAATTTGTTTTTTCAAAGTACCAGCTCCTATTCTTATTTATTAGTTTAATAGTTCTTTTACTTTTAATAAATTTCTCCTTTGATTTTTAGGATTTGCAATTTGGTTTTAATCTGGGGATTTTTAATTTGTTCTCTTTTTGGTTTTTTAAGTTGTATGCCCAATTCATTGACCCCTTCCCTCTCTGATTTGTTTATATATGCACTCAAGGATATAAATTTCTTTCTGAGTACTGCTTTGACTGCATCCCATAGATTTTGATATGCTGTTTCCTCATTGTTATTCTCTTCAATTAAATCAGTAATTGTTTCTTTGATTTGTACTTTGACCCACCAGATGGGAAGGATTGGATTTAGTTTCCAATTAATTTTAAATTTGTCTTTCCATAAGCCCTTATTGATTATGATTTTTATTGCATTATGGTCTGAAAATTGTATTTATTATTTTCTGCTTTCCTACATTTGTTTGCAATGTTTTTATGTTCTAGTACATAGTCAATCTTTGTGTATGTACCATGTGCTGCTGAAAAGGAGGTATATTCTTTTTTATCCCTATTTATTTTTCTCCAGATATCAGCTCTAATTTTTCCAACATTTCATTCACTTCCCTTACTTCTTTCTTATTTTTTTGGTTTGATTTATCTAATTCTGATAGGGGAAGGTTGAGGTTCCCCATTAGTATGGTTTTACTATCTATTTCCTCCTTAAGCTCCTTTAATTTCTCCTTTAGAAATCTGAATGCAATACTATTTGGTGCATATATGTCAAGTACTGATATTTCATCAATATTTATACTGCCTTTCATCAAGATGTAATTGCCTTCCTTATTTCTTTTAATGAGATCTATTTTTGCTCTAGCTTTGTCTGAGATCATAATTGCTACTCCTGCCTTCTTTGTCTCAGTTGCAGTCCAGTAAATTCTGCTCCACCCTCTTGGCTTTACCCTGTATATGTCTACCTGCCTCAAGTGTGTTTCTTGTAGACAACATATGGTAGGATTCTGGTTTTTAATCCATTCTGTTACCCGCTTTCTTTTTATGGGTGAGTTCATCCCATTCATATTCATAGTTATGATTACTGTCTATGTATTCCCCTCCATTTTGACTTCCTCCTTTGATTTTGCTTTTTCTCTGGACGGCTAGGTGGTGTCGTAAATAGAGCAAAGGAATTCGAATTAAGTAGATTCATTTTCAAGATTTTAAATTAGGCCTTGGACACTTAGCTGTGTGTGATCCTGGGCAAGTCACTTAACCCTGTTTTCCTCGGTTTCCTTACCTATAAAATGTGCTAGAGAAGGAACTGGCAAACTATTCCAGTATCTTTGCCAATAAACCCCCAACTGGGGTCACAAAAAGTTGGACACAACTGAAAAATGACTGTACAAACAACTATTTCTTAATCTCTCACTCCTTTTCCTACAACTTAGGTGTATCATCTAAGACTGTCTGTCTTGGGCTCTTTTCTCTTCTCTTGGTCTATAGCTTCTTGGTAATCTCACCCATCCCACAGGTTCATTTCTCTTCACAAATGATCCATCCAGCCCTCATCTCTGTCCTGACCTTGAATTCCACATCATTAACTACAAGTCCTTTTGACTTCTTAAGCTGAACACATCCAAAATGAAACTTAGCTTTTAATAAAAAGTGGCATTTCTGTAGAGGGCACCCCATCCTTCTAAGATACCCATGCTCATTGAGCCTTTCCTCTTCCTCACCACCCTCTAGATTGAGTCAGTTTCCAAGTCTTGTCATTTAGGCTGCCACAGCAGCTCTTAGATTCCACATGGCAGCCACCCCCAGTTCTGGCCTTTGTAACCTTTTAACAGGACCATTACAGTTCATCTCCTTGCATCTATTTTTTTCCTTTTCCAAACCAGGTCCTCCAATATCTGCCAAAATAAAAATCTCAAGATACAAGTCTGACCCTATGATTCCCTTACTCAAAAATTTTCCTTCATTCCCAATTAATTTTTAAGCCCTTACCTTCCATTTTAGAATCAATACTATGTATTGGGTCTAAGACAGAAGAGTGGTAAGTGCTAGGCAGTGGGGGAAATGTCTTAAGCCCAGATTTGAATTTAGGACCCTTTCATCCCCCTACTCTCCCATCTTCGGGCCTGACTCTTTATCCATTGAGCCACCTAGCTGCCCCTCACTCCCTGCTCTTTTCATTATAAAATAGGAACCCTCTAAGTCGATACTCCAAACTTCACATTTTTTAGCTCCCAAACTACTTTTCTCACCCTGTTTCATATTTCTCCCCAGTATACACTCTCCTTTGTCAGTCACTCTGACTTAGTAGTCGTTTCCTCAAATCAGTGCTCCTGTCTCTCATCTCTTCTTTTATATAGGTTAAACCCCATGTTTGGGTTTCCCTGCTTCCCCTAGTTGTTATGCTTTTTCTTTTGTGTCTGTCTGCCTCTGTTTCTCCTCAAATGACTTTGCATTTTATTTCTCTAACTTACCTGTTTTCATGTTTGATTCTCTCAGTAGAATGTCAGCTTATTGGTGGCAGGGATAGAAAGTTTCCTTTTAGTCCTTGTATTTGTCCTTGTCTCCAATGGAATTGAATGGGGATAATCACCCTCATGGTGCTTACCTCACAGGAATATTGTAAATAAAGTGCTCAAGAAATAGGAGTTATGAATATAATTTTTTCTTGGTACCCCAAATTAGTCCATTAATGGTTACCACACTGTCCTGACTAATTAGTCTTCCAAGGAGCCCTGGATTGAGTCAAGGCCTGGATATGGTTACCTCCTCAGACACTGGTTCTGTGACCTTAGTCAAAATCACTTGCCTTCCTTTGGGTCTTAGTTTCTTCATCAGTAAAATGAGAGAGAGTCTGGACCAAGATGATCTCTAAGGTTGATTTTTAACTCTTAAAATTCTGAAATTCTGTGATCCCTTTTCAGCTGAACTTTGGCTTGACCAACTTTAAAATCTGAAGTCCTCGACCCTGATAGGCTTTGCTGTGATCATCTTATCTTTGGACATTTTCCTCAGAACTGATACAGGAGATTTCGCCTTTTAGCCTCTGAACTTTTTTCTTAACTATTTTCTGATCTTGATTCTGGCTCTTTTTTTGAACCCTGAGCCTGCATTGTACTCCATGTTCCAGTATCTACTGCCTCCAACTCTCATCACCTTTCCTTCTTTCCCTGTAGCTGCTACATCTATGATAAAAGGGGAACATTTATCAGATATTCCCTTCCTGTTTTCTCCTCTCCAAAATACTTCTGCACTCTCAACTTCCAAATAAAGTCTAAATCACAAGTATTTTCAAGGGTTTTATTCATAAAGGAAAAAGTTTACAGACCCAATTGGGATGGAAATCAGAGAACACTGTTTCAAATTATGACTGCCACTAGCTAGTTATATGACTTTGGACAAGTTGCTTTTTATTTTGGAGTCTATTTCTTTATCTATCAGCTGAATAACTCATTTATCAAATGCCTTAAGATTTACAAAATTCTCTGAATAAAACAAATAGATAAACTATCAGATATAGATAAAATTAACAAACTATCAACCAATATCCCTAATGTATATCAACATAAGAATATTAAATAAAACTTCAGCCAAAACCACCAACATATTACAAAGATTATACACTATAACCAACTTGGATTTATAACAGGAATGCAGGGTCAGTTCAATATTAGGAAAATTATAAACAAAATAGACCATAAAACTAAAAAAAAAAACAAACCCATCAATGAATACAGAAAAAGCTTTTGATGAAATACAGCCCTCAGGTTAAAAAATCCTTGAAAAGTGTAGGAACATCTTCCTTAATGTAACACGTGGTTTCTCTCTAAGGCAGTGATGGGCAAACTTTTTAAAGAAGGGGCCAAAGGAAAGGAAATGCTCATCTGTCAGTCTGTTTCTTTTTTTGTTGTTGTTATTTTTTTTAAACCCTTAACTTCTTTGTATTGGCTCCTAGGTGAAAGAGTGATAAGGGTGGGCAATGGGGGTCAAGTGACTTGCCCAGGGTCACACAGCTGGGATGTGTCTGAGGCCAGATTTGAACCTAGGACCTCCCGTCTCTAGGCCTGACTCTCAATCCACTGAGCTACCCAGCTGCCCCCTTGTCAGTCTGTTTCTAAGGCAACTCTTTCGAAGTTTCATTGTATTGTATCCTACTCATTGTATTTGTCAGATTAGGAATAATGTCACAGGGCAGGATAGAACATTTCAGGGGGCCACATCTGACCTGTGGGCCGTAGTTTGCCCATCACTGATCTAAGGGAACCAAGGGCCAGTTTATCTATGATTGAGAAATTCTAGGCCTTTCCATTAAGGTCAAGAGTGAAGAATTGATAACATAGTACTAGGATGTGATATGGTTCTAGAAGTACTAGTTATAACAATAATAAATACGAAAGTGCAGAATTTAGCACAAAGAGGAAACAAAATTATAATCTTGTTAATGATAGGATGATTTACTTTGAGAACCTCAGAGAGGAATCTAAAAATTTAACTGAAACATTTGTTTATTTACATTTATTTTTTACATTTATAACCTGTTATTTTAATCATTTAACTGAAACAATAATTTCAGTAAAGTAACAGGCTATAAAATAAACCAACAGAAATCTAACTTTTCTGCCTATTGCTAACAAAATCTAGCAATAAAAGAGAAATTCCATTTAAAGGTCACTATAGGATAAATAAAATATTTAGGAGTCCTTATGCTCAGATACATATAGGAACTATATGAAAATAATTTATGGAAGTAAATACACATTCAATTAAAGAAATGCTCATTGCTCATAGGGAACCCAAGCCAACACAATAAAAATGACAATAATGCTACCTAAATTAATTTACATATTCAGTGTTATGCCATGGGATTATTTATTTTTAAAAGGGGAGTAGAATAGAATGGTTTTTGATAAATACCTGGAATACCTGGACCCCACATCTTTGCAATAAGGACTCACTATTTGATAAAAACTGCTGAAAAACTGGAAAGCAATCTGGCAGAAAGCGAATTTAGACAAGTCTCACAGCATATATCATAATCGGCTATCTATAAAAGGTCATATAAACAAATAAGAGGAGCAGGAAAAGATCTTTCACTATTATGGATAGTAGATTAATTCTTGACCAAACAAAGGATAGAGATGATCACAGGAGATAAAACAAGTCATTTTTACATAACATTTTTAAAAAATTGGTTTTCGATAAACAACATCAATGTAGTTAAAGCTAGGAGAGAAACAACTACTTGGAAAAAAATCTGCAGTTTTGATAAAGATACAATATTTGAGGTATACAGGGAATGTTTAACCAAAAACCATTCACCAGTAGCTGGTCAAAGGCTACAAATAGGTAGGTCCCAGAGGAAGAAATCTAATATCAAAACCTTGAAAAAAAAGTTTCAAAACAATAATAAGAAAAAAGTAAATTAAAACGACCCTGAGGTTCTACATCACACATTAGATTGGCAAAGATATCACAAAAAGGATAATGGTGTAACTGGGAAATAGACATACTAATGCCCTAGGGCTGGCGCTATGAACTGGTTCAGTCCTTGTGAAAAATGTTGTAGGATCGTACCACATGTTATGAATAAAAATTTATCTTGGGGACTTTATACTAAATTTAAAAGTATTTATTAGTAAAGAGAAAGAAAGAAGTAAGGTTTCTAGCTTGCCTAACTCAGTCCCCAGCCAACAGCAAGAGGAACACCTTTCACAGGCCCCCAAATTGGCAGAGAGGGCCTTTGCTTGCTCATGACTTACTTCACTTTTGATTGGACAGTCCAAGCCATGTTCTGACATCCAAACACATAATCACGCCACGCCATTGGGCCAGAGGCCATATGGGGGGTGGGTTTTATATGACTTTAATGTCCATGTGCCAACTGCGGGTTATATTTCTATGTTAATTCCACACACCCAAAAGTCACTAAAGTGCACTTATCCTTTGACCCAGTGATATTTTAGCCTTATAACCCAAAGAGAGAAAAGCAAGAGGGGACGTGATCCACATTTGCAAAAATATTCAGAATAGCACTTGAAGAATAATTCATAGTAGAAGCAAGGAACCAGAAACAAAGTGAATTCCCATTTATACAATGAGTACACCACTAAAGGAAAAACCATTTTGAAAGACCCAACTCTGCTCAATGCAATGGAACAACCAGGATTCTGGAAGATGAATGCTGGATCATACTTCCCAACTCTTGATTAGGGATGGGCTACAGATGCAGAATGCAGACATGGCCAATTGTGGGGTTTTTTCTATTTGATTCTTATATTTATTGGGTCAATTAGGAAACAGTGAATAGGGCACCAGGCCTGGAGTTGGGAGGACTTGGGTTCAAATTTGCTGCCAGATAGTTTCTAGCTGTGTGACCCTGGGCAAGTCAATTAACCCCATTTGCCTAGCCCTTGCCCTTTTGTCTGAGAGCTGTTACTAAGACAGAAGGTAAAGGTTTAAAAAATATATTATATGCGAGAGTGTTCAGGTATTTTTTCAGGGGAGGATGGGTTATTTGGGGGAAGAGGAGTAGTGATAAATGGCAAAAAAGATGAAAAGAATTAATGGAACATTTGAAAAAGAAGAGCAAGAAGAGGTCCACTAAGAGACACAGACCAGCAGGACAGTTTTGGAATGACTATGTCAGTTTATTATATACTTAGCCCTACCCCAACCCCAACCTGACTGTATATAACAGAGCTTCATAATTTCCTATACAACACTCTGTTCTTTTTGTATATAAAAATGATTGTTTGGTGATATTTGTCAAATTTATATTGAAGAAAATAAAATTTATTGGCAGTTTTCTTTTGAACAAAGTTGGTGTAAGAATGTTTATTCCCATTTCACAGAAAAGAAACAGGTCCAGTGTGGGGAAATAATTTGTTCAGGATTGCATAGTAAATACTAGAGTTAGGATTTGAACTCAGGTTTCCCAACTTCAAATTCAGGGCTTTTTCTCTCTTCTCCTGGTTGACTAAATGATCTCTTAGACTTCTTCCAGTTTATAATACTATGAAATGTTTAGGCTAAGCTTGTCAGGGTATCAAAATTGAATTTAAAGGTTTCTACCTGATCCATATTGGATGATAGCTGAATTTGCCAAAGTAGTACTCTATTCCATGATTCCTTGGGCCCGGAATTCATACCGTATAGAATGCTGCTGGCCCCTAAATTAGGATAATATTTCTTTTGCTAGAATACACCCTCTCTCATTGCATATACACACATATTGAACATGTTGCCCCTCTTGGATAACTCAGCCCAAGTTAGTTTTTTCATTTATTGATCCCAGTCTTAACCAATCAGATCAGGAAACCTCCAGATTGTCAGTAGAACAATTGGCTTTTTCACCAACATCCCTCTTTAATCACTGGCTATTGTGGATAGTATCTCTCCTTCCTTCCATCCATCACTTTTGGCTTTTGATAATCTTTTTTCCTATTCTTGTGGACAAGATGGGCTAGAGGACAGTGCAGTTACATCAATTTAGAATTGGTTGATCAACTACTTTTGGTCAAAGTCCAATGTCCTTATGAGTAGTCATTTAATGGGTCAGTGCTAACTTGGAGGGATAACTCTAGTGGAGTGTCTCAGATTTGCCCTTGTGGTTCAGTCTTTTTATCAGTAACTTGAATAGTCCTTGAAGTTATACTTTTCATATTTGTATTTTTTTTTTACAAGAAGCTGGAATTGGTAGGAGTGAAGACCAGTTATCCTACGAGGTGTTATTACAGCTAAGTTGAAAGAGTCCTGGGTTTGGAGTCAAAGGACCTGACTTTTGAACCCCAGTTCTGCTACTTACAACCCAAGTCATCTTAGGGAAGTCCTTTTACTTTTTCTGGGTCTCATTTTACCTGTCTGTGTAGCTAGTGCCCAATTCAGAATACTCCCACAAGGATTTTTCTTTTGCTGTACTGTTCATTTACTTAGGACTTAGAGTGGTCATAGTTTGGAGTAGGGACTGAAAGAACATTCATAGATTGCCCCTCTCCCCAAACGCCCTAACCTCCATCTCAAGTTTGCAAAATAGAGGCTACTGTTGGGTAAGGAAAAAGCCAAGATGAAGTTGGTACTCAAATAGATGGGATTTAGATGATTGGATACACTCTCCTTCCTCCCATTTGCTTTTTAACTTCAGATTAGGCTTCTTTCCTTGCCGTGGAGAGGTATAGATAGCATGTTAGGATTTCTGTTGGATATAGCCAAGTAACACTTATGTGGGCTAGTGACAACCAATGATAGGAATCATAATTAGGAGACTGCTATGCTGTGGCCACAGCCTTAGAGAGACTTCCTAGCAGCCACTTGGGTTCAAGTGCAAGAAAAGTGATGGCCTGGGGGCTCCTGATCTGCCAAGTAATTGCTGGGACCAGGAGCTATGGCAAGAGAGTAGGACGAGACCAGTTGCCAAAGGAGCCAAATGGAAACCAGAATGAAGAAAGCCAAGTCTGGAATGGGTGAAGAGCCAGATTAGCTCCTCTAAATCCTGCTTGTCTTGGGACATTTCCTGCTCTCTTTATTCTCTGTATTGAAGATTTACAGACACTCAACTCTTTTGAGGCCACATGCTTCCTTAAACACAGTAGTGTAAATTACAAAGGAACTATCAAACATTCCAAAATTCTCATTTCCCCACTCCTTTTCCATTTATCTACTGCTCTGTTTCTTAGCCAGTACCATATTATTTGATGATTACCACTTTATAGCATAGTCTGAGATCTGGTATGGCTAGACTTTCTTCCTTTGCGTATATTTTTTTCATTAATCCCCTTGATATTCTTGACCTTTTGTTCTTCCACGTGAATTTTGTTATTTTTTTCTAGTTCTACAAAATAATTTTGGGGTAATTTGATTGATGTGGCACTGACTAGGTAAATTGATTTAGGTAGGATTGACATTTTTATTATATTGGCATATATCCACAAACAATATTTTCCCAATTGTTTAGGTGTGTAAAGTGTTTTGTAATTGTGTTCATAAAGTCTATGGGTTTGTTTTGGTAAGTGTACTCCTAGGTATTTTATATCATCTACAGTTATTTTAAATGGAATTTCCTTTTCTCTCTCTCATTGTTGAATTTTGTTAGTGGTTGCACTTTACTTTCAGTGGAGTTAAATGCTGCCTTCTTAGAGATGGATGAACTATCCTTTTGGTAAAACCTGTCAACTTCTCATTTTTCATTCATTAACTTCTAAATTTTACCAGCATTTTCATTAAACTAACCATAATGTTTGTGAATGTTTTGGGCCACATGCATAAATGCAGGGCTGCACACCAAATCTCTGAAAGGTTCCCACTCCTTGCTGTTCCATTGTTTCCAACTGTGTGTCAGTGCAGCTTTCCCTCCGACTCGGCAACAAATTGTCATGGTGGAAGCATATGCACCAACGATGCTGGTGTGGCACACTCTGGCAAGTGATAGTCATATTGACTTGAGGAGTCATTCGCTCCTTTTGGGAGGCGTACAAGCTCCTTGACTAGATTAGGTTTGATTGCAAAACCTATACCACCTTCTCTGTGCTCCTCATCACTCCAGAAGAACGTGTATCCAGCTCCAACTTTGGTAAGCTTGTCTTGTATCATTGAGGACTGCCATTTGGATGCCAAACATGCTGAGTTTTCACAACAAGAACCCTTCGTCTTTCAGGTCTGCTGGATTTTGTGCTGTCCATAGACACGTGCACATTCCATGTACAAATGGTGAGTAGAATCATCTTTGCAAAAGTTTTTGTACATTTTTTTTGGTTTTAACCACAAGGTCTGGGGTTATTGTTGTTTTTTAGGGTACCTTTTCTAGGCTCTTCATCAAGCCAAGAAGTGAGTAGTGCCGTTCTTTAAAAGGCTGCCTAGAAAAAAAAAAGAAAGGCTGCTCAGCCACTCAAGGGCTGCCAAATCCCATTGTTGCTTCAGTCCAGTGAGAAGATGACGCTGTACCCTGGGCTGCTGAGTGCAGGCTTGTGACTGCAGTTCCCAGTATATCTACACCTGTTGTTTCATCACTTGCCCATTGCCACAGGCCTTCAAGGTAGGTAAAAAATAGTAAGATAGTAACATATATAAATAGAATATAAATGATAAAATAAATACAAATAATAAACATATAAATAAAAATATATTTAAAATAACAAAATAGTTGAATAGTAAAATAATATAGTAGTAAAATATAAAGTAGCAGTATGGTATGGGCGATGTCTTTTGACACACTAAATTGGATTTGTGAGGCAGAGTTGCAAGAAGTCATCCACTTAATTCTTTCTTCCAGAGCCATCAGGATTCTGTGCCGAGACAAAAGTCAGGATGATGGTGAAGGCTTATGATGCAGCAGATGACCTCGGTCTGGATGTCCGACCAAGCTCCTAAGCATTTCACAGTTCTTCTGTTGGCTGCCTTTATGGCACGTTAGAACAATTTTCACATATCCACCCCTTTTCCTGGGAAAGTTTTCACGTGCTTGGATCTTCTAGAAGTTACATGGGGTACATGTCCACCTAGTTTAGCCCATCTGCCAAGACAGTTTTACCAGAATGTGGCTGCTGTGCATGCTACCAGTGCTTAGTACCACAGGTGAGAAGAGCTGGGTGGATGGCAGGTGGATACCAGAGGAGGAAGAGCAGCCCTGCAGAGGGCTTGGCAGCCTCCACACTAGAGGTATTATACTCCAAAACTTACAAGTGGTGCTCAGGCCATTTTATAAGCTATTATAAGTAGAAGAACTTTAAATATTTGGGAGGGGAGCCATCAGGACCACACATAGGGTGAGACTTTGGACAGACAACCATTAATTCTGGGATCTTGGTCCTGGAAGACTTTTTTGACAGTCTTTTTTGCTATTCTTGTGGACATGATGGAGAGAGAAAGGGCCAGATGAAAATGCAGTTATGTTGACTTGATTATCAACCACTTCTGGTCAAGGTCCATTGTCCTCAGGAATAGTCATTAATGGGTCAGTACCAACTTGGTGTGCCTCAGAGATCTGCCTTTGCAGTTCAGTCTTTTAATCAATGTCTTGGATAGTCCTAGAAAGCATCCTTGTCATATTTGAAGTTTATAGGGAAAGCGTTAGCTAATATGGAAGATAGAGTCTGAATGCAAAATGATTTGAAAGTCTAGAACCATGGGCCAAATTGAATGAAATAAAAGTTAATAAGGACAAATGTTGAGATTTATACTTAAGTTTAAAAAAATCAGTCAAAGAGGGCAGCTAGGACTCAGTGGACAGAGAGCCAAGCCTAGAGTTGAGAGGTCCTGGGTTCAAATTTGTTCTCAGACCAACCCTAGCTGTGGGACGTTGGGCCAGTCACTTAACCCCAGTTGCCTAGCCCTTACCACTCTTCCATCTGGTTCTAAGACAGAAGGTAAGAAAATAAACTGAAGCATAAGGATAAAGAGTTGTAACTGGTAAACCCATTTCTATGAAGTTGACCTAGGCTGAAAAATGAATGGTTTGCTTTGGGAAATAGCTGCTAATCTTTCACCAGAGATATTCAAAATGGGATTCAAGATGGTTGAGATGGCTACTGAAATGTCTTCCAGTTCTGTAATTCTTTGATATCCCGGTGGGAAGTCCATACCCTTAGCCTCCACGGGCAAGTTATCTACATTCTCAAAGCCTCAGTTTTACCATTGTTCAAAAAGTGACAGTAATACTTGTACTGAAGGGCAGCATGGCTCAAGGAATAGAGCCCTGGCCTTGGAGTCAGAAGTCAACCAACTGTGTAATGCCTCCTTGCCACAGACAATCGTTTTAAGACTAGAAGTTATAGAGAAGATGTTCTAGGAATAACTTGTACAGATGAAATCACAGATCAGATCAAGATCTGTACTTATGACAGCTGCCCGTTATTAGGCAAAGATTAGGTAAACCGAAAAGATCTGTGGTGAAAAGGACACTGGACTTGTGTTCTTTCCAAGTTAGAAGATGAGGTGTGAGTCAATGCTCTTCATACTACCTATATGAGGTTAGAGAGGTTGTTCCTTTCCTTTGGCATCAGTTTTTCATTTTAAAAGGAAAGGGATGCACTAGAAGAATTCTCAGGCTTCTCCCAGGTCTAACATTCTATATTCTAAAGACTTTTATTTAAATTTTTTTAATTTTAATTTTTTCTGTTACATGTAGAAACACTTTTGGACAATTGTTTTTGACATTTTAGAATTCAGATTTTCTCCTTCCTGACCCTCCTCCCCTCCCTGAGGTGGTGAATAGTCTGTTATAGATTATACCAAAACTTTTATTTAAACATTTCTGTTTTGCTCATGTCATGATAGAAGACACACATCATACATACAATAGAAAACTCATGAAGGAAATATAGTGGAAAATGGCATGCTTTTATCTGTACTCAAGACTCCAGCAGTTCCTCCTTTGGCTTAGATAGCATTTTCATCCTGAGTCTCTTAGAGAGCTGCTCTGCTGATAATGGTTTAGTTCTTCATAGTTGATCATTGTATATTTCTATTACTCTATACACTGCTCTGGTTCTATTCACTTCACTTTGCATCCATTCATATAAGTCTTTCCAGGTTTTTCTGAACGCATCTTGTTCATTGTTCCTTTATAACCATATACCACGACTTGTTCAACCATTCTTCAGTAGATGGGCACCCACTCAATTTCCAATTCTATGCCATTACAAAAAGAGCTGCTCAAAATATTTTGGTACAGGTAAGGTCTTTTGCCTTATCTCTGATCTTTTTGGGATATAGACCCAATAGTGGTATTGCTGGATCAAAGGGTATATAAATAGTTTTGTGGGCCTTGGCCTGATTCCATATTGCTCCCCCAAATGGTGGTTGTATCAGTTCAAAGTTCAATCAACAATGTATTAGTGTCTCAATTTTCCCATATCCTAATCATTTTTCTTTTTAGCTAGGATAGCCAATTTGGTAGGTGTGAGAGGTGGTATGACTCTCAGAGTTGTTTTAATTTTCATTTCTCTAATCAGTAGTGATTTGGAGCATTTTTCATGACTATAGATAGTTTTAATTTCTTCTTTTGAGAACTGCCTGTTCATATTCTTTGGCCATTTTCAGTTGGAGAATGCTTTGCGTTCTTATAAGTTTGATTCATTTCTCTATATATTTGAGAAATGAGGCTTTTGTCAGAGTTTTGCTATAAATTTCCCCCCCAAATTTGTTTCCCTTCTAATCTTAGTTGCATTGCTTTGTTGTGCACACCTTTTAAAATGGAATATGACCAAAATTTATTTCATTTTTCATAATGTTCTCTATGATTTTGACTGTGTTCTCAAAGGTTCCCTCCTCCCCCCCAGCCTCTAGCTCTCCTATTCCATGTTCTCAGGCCCCTTTGGACTCTGGAAGTCTGACATTCCAAGGAGTAATTGAACCTGACACGATTCATACAAGAGGCTGCTCCATTTCTTCACATCAGGAAGAAAGCCAGCATGCAGCATGCCCTTTCCCCTTGACATTCCAACATCTTTCTACTTCCCTTTGTGAGAGCCAGACTTTCACCCTCTCTAGACACACGTTTGTCAGCAGGTGGAACTTGGTTTATATCATATTCTATCATACGAGACGTGGCTTATATCGTATTCTATCATGGCTTAGCAGAGCACTTTTCTTTCTCCCTTGAGAAATAACACATTTCATTCACCAACATTTATTATGCTTTTGGCTGGGGAAAATGCAAGTGAAACGCTAGGTGTCGCTATGGAGCAGGCAAGGTCTTCGGGCTCCTTGCTTGCCCTCCCCAACCAGGAAGGGGGCGGGGCTGAAAGCTTTGCGGACCCCGCTGAGATCAGCCTGGAGGCCGGACTCTCCTCCAGCCCCTCCTCCAGCCCCTCCTCCTCCCTTTAGGATTTCGCTCCAGGGCTCCCCGCTACTCCTAGGAGCCTGACCCCAGGTTGGGATTGTGGACTGAGGTCAGAGACAGATACGAAAAAATCCCAGGAGAGTGTGTGTGTGTGTGTGTGTGTGTGTGTGTGTGTGACGCACAGACCTGAAGCCTGCGGGCGTCATGAACCCAGCCCTGCGAGGGGACGAGTCACCATCTTTGTGCTGGGGGCTTCCAGGCCCTCTCCAGCCGCAAACCACTGGATACGAGGAAGTACTCATCAGGGGCATCCGCAGATACTTAAAAATTAAATGGATAAAAACCATTTAGAACAGTGAAAGAACAGGGCTTACTTAGGAGCGGATGCTCGTTACATCCAGCCAAAAGGAGAGCGGGAATGAGCCGAGTTCCGTTTCAATCGGCAGCTCTCGGATAAATCGGAGCATTTGTCCCCCTGGCAGGCTGACTTTCACCTTGCCCTTCTGTCTGCTGAGGCCTGGAAGAGAACTTGCATCTCCGATTCCTGTTGGAACTCCCTGCCTCGGGTGGCCACTCCAATCCAAGCTCACACCGGCATCCCTGTTTCTTACCGCCCCTGAGTACTCTCGGCTCAGCCTCATTCTCCTGGGGCTCAAACGCTGTTAGTCAAGGCATGGTCTAGTATTAGAGAAAGGTAGACTATAAAAGAAACAATACATAATACTACAGAATAAATATATCAGCCGTGCTGTGGAGCTTTTAGGGAGGAGATCCGAGAACCTTCCAGGAGAAGGTGACATTTGAGTTGGGTTTTTAAACTAATATCACAGAATCTCGGGGCTAGAAGGGATCTCAGGTTATTCATTTACCTGGTAACAGGAATCTACAAATTCCTCAATAAATGCTTATTCAGCTTCCAATTAAAGACCTTGGAGGAAGAACTCTGCAGTAGCCCATTTCACTTCTGGATGGGTCTAGTATCACAGATTTCAGTCCAAAGTGCCCCCTCTCATCTCCCCACTCACTGTTTCCTATCAGAGGCTCCTCATGTCTCTGGATTTCTGAAGACTCGTCCCAGAGCCGGCATTCCACTGCTGAATATGCTTCTGATCCCCAAGCCGAAGTCCTTATCAACTGTTACATAGACTTGTAACCAACAAATACTTATTAAAACCCAACTGTGTGTAGAATATTGGGTTCTGTAGCTTTCCTATGGAGTTCCCCTTGCAAGCTCTCTGTCAGGGGTTCAAATCTGACCTTGGACAAGTCACTTAATTCCCATTGCCTAGCTTTAGCCACTCTTCTGTCTTGGAACCAATACACAGTATTGATTCTAAAATGGAAGGTAGGGGTTTTAAAAAAGCTTTCTGTCTCTTCCTTCTCCAAGGATCATTGGAGCAATAGACTTAATATATCCATTATAGTTAATGGAAATATTTAGCGGGAGGATAGAGGAAGATCAGTGGAGAGATTGGTTGGGCCATCATGGAAGACCATTGGAACATTTAGTGGATAGGGAAGTGGTCAGTGGGAGGCTGGGCAAACATCCTGGTAGGGGGCCAGTGAAACAGGAAGGAGGTTGGTTCAGGACAGAGAGATGGTCAATGGAAAGGTTGATCTGGGGTAGCCATCAGTGGGAGGAGCTGATGGAGCCACCAGGGAGGGGGCAGGCGATAGTTAGAGATTACTCTGGGCACTAGCTAATGGGGAAGGGAGTTGTCTGACCAAAGGAAGGTTCATTCTTTGAGTGACTGAAGATATAACAAGATGACAGTGGGAGAGAGGAATTTAGGTCAGACCATATGGAGACCCTTCTCAGTAGCTAGGGATTCCCCTCCCTTCCTCTCCTCAGGGAGGCACTTGGGCCAATGGCTTGAATCCTGGATGTCATACTTCCACAGCCAGCTCCTTGGATTTTACTCCTTAGCTTTCTCACCTGTAAAATGGGGTCACTAATACTTTTATGACCCACCTTCCTGATGAGGAGAGCTTTAGAGCACTAGAGAAATGAGACTTGGCTCGATTCTTTTCCAAGTTGTATTTGCCCACACTGGGTCAAGGTTGTAGATGCTGAGAGAGGATGGGGGAGGGGATGTTTGCCTAGTTGCCAGGCGACGGACAAAGGACCTAGAGGGGAGGGCTTAGGGGGTTGGGGTATATAGGACAATGTTGGCAATGGGGCCTGGGCCTCTATGTCTGTTTTTGTTCCTACTGATGACTCTGTGCCTACTGGCCCCGGGAAGTCAGGCTTTGAGCAGGCCTGTCTGGTACCAAGTAGGACTAGACTTACAGCCCTGGGGATGCCAGCCACCTGGCGAGGTGGGCTGTGACGGGGGTCTGAGCTGTTCTGGACAATGGATGGGCCTGAGCACCATGGGAGGTGTCTACCCCCTGACTGCTGTCACAGTCACTGTACTGATAGTGGTTACCCACTTTGTCTACCAAAAGCGCCAAGTCATCTTCTCCCGACTCCTGGTGAGTGTGGCTATATCCTCCCTCTCCTCCCCATCCCATTACTCTCCAATGCCACGCTTTGAATCTCTTCGCCTCCTCTGCCCAATCCCAATCTCACATCCAACCCTTGATTGTCTTCGAGGGACATAGTGGAGAGAGTCAGAAAGACCTGAGTTCAAATCTTGCCTCTGGCACTAACTAGCTTCCTGAGGAACCCGGGTAAGCCTCCGTTTCTCCATCTGTAAAATAAAGGAGTTGGACTAGATGGTCTCCAAGGCCTTTCCAGAGCTAAATCCCTGAACCCTCAACTGTCTCTTCCTATGACTCCTTGACTTCCTTGTCTTTTTCTCATCCTCATGTTTCTACCCCCTCCAGAACTCCCGAAAACAGTCGATTGTGCCTCCAGAGCTTCTTTTGCCCCCAAAGTCGGGATCACCGCCTTCTGATCGTGCCTTGCTCTGCAATGTACTACACATGCTGGATGCTGTCCTAAACCATATCGAGGGACACCTTCAGCAGCTGGCAAACCATTCCCCACCTTCAGCCTCTGTCAGCCAAACAAAGTGCCCCTCCATCTCTAGTGCCAGCCAAATAAAGAGCCCTCCTACCTCTAGTGCATAACCCCTGTCTCCTGCCTCCCTTTGTGCTGCCCTTCCCGTCCACAGGCAGCAAGCTCAGCACTCTGCTTTTCTCTTTCAAAGGACCTTCTGGGGTCTCAGGCTCCAGAATTGTCCCTTCCATCCTTAGCCACCCTTCTACTGGCCTACTTGTCTCCTCTCCTCAGGCCTGGCCCTGACTAATTGGCTTTATTTTGGCGTCTGGGGCCCTCCTCAATCGGAAGCTCGTATCATCCAAATTTTCTTCCCTTCCTTTCCTACCACTTTTGCTGCTTCTACCTAGCTCTTTAAGCCTGGGGAGGGCAAAGCGTTAACCCCAAAGAGTTAGAGCTCCAGATATGGGCTGAGGGGCAGGGCATGAAGAAGGGGGACAAGAAAGGGAAGAAGGACTTGCATTTTGGAGGCAGAACACACCTAAGGGAACTGCTCATTTTTGTGGCTTATAACTGATGTATACAGAATTTTGTGCTAAGAGACAGAAGAAGTGTGAGATTTCAAAGACACAGACCCTGCCATGGTGGAATTACTGGGACAGTACCAATAATCACACCACACTTTAATATACAATAATGCCTGATAAATGCCTGAAAGTACTGCAGGGGCCGTTAGGTGGTCCTTGATTTGGAGTCAGGGAGAACTGAGTTCAAATCTTATCTCACACATTTACTCTGTGATCCTGGGCAAATCGCTTAACCTCCCTTAGCCTTAGTTTCCTCATAAAATGGGGATAATAACAGCTCCTAGGAAGGAAACAAGCACTTATTAAGTAACCTAGCCAGGTACTTTGTTCCTTACAACAGCCCTGGGAGGTAGGTGCTGCTATTATCCTCATTTTTACTGCTAGAGAAACTGAAGTAGAAGTTAAATGACTTGTTCTAGGACACACATAGTAAGTGTCTGAGGCTGGATTTGAACTTGAGTCTTTTAGATCTGTTCCATTCACTGGACTACCTGGCTGTCCCTAGGCATCTTATGAAGATCAAATTAGTTAACACATGTAAAATGTTTTGCAAACCTTAAAATGCTATATAAATATTATTAAAGGCAAGTATGGCTAGTGGATAAAAGGATAGCTTTGGAGTCAGAAAGAGCTGAATTCAAAGCTCAGCTGTGACACCTAACTACGTGGCTTTAGGCAGATGGATCGCCCAGCTTCTCAGTGCTCCAAGCAGTTAACTCTAAGACTATAAATTATAGTTGGGCTGCTGTTCTGGATTGGTGGGTAATTGTCACTCCAGAAGTTTCTTACCTTTTGAAATTATAGGTCTGGAACCAAAAAAATGCTATATGAAAATTCCAATGTATTGTCCTGGAGAAGACAAAATTTGAACTAGGCTTTAAAATGATGGCTAGAGGCAATGCAGTTTCCTGGTAAATGTTTGGCAATGGAGTTCCTCGCCCAACATGTACTCTGGACATACTTTTAGGTTTAATCCCCATCATGTTTTCCCCAGCCCTTTCATAGGTCTAGAGCAGTGATTCCCAAAGTGGGCGCCACCGCCCCCTAGTGGGTGCTACAGCGATCCAGGGAAGCGGTGATGGCCACAGGTGCATTTATCTTTCCTATTAATTGCTATTAAAATTTTTAAAAATTAATTTCCAAGGGGCTAAGTAATATTTTTTCTGGAAAGGGGGCAGTAGGTCAAAAAAGTTTGGGAACCACTGGCTAGAGACAATCAAGAAGCAATTAAGCTCTGATTTGTAGCAGTTGCTGGTTCCCAGGTGTAACTACTAACACTTGGCAATTCTAAGAATTAGCTGGAGGGGTGCTTGGGCACACCCCTGAAGTGGGGTACACCAGATGAAGAGAAGGAGGTGGCACAAAAAGCAGCACAGAGCCAGATCTGAGGAGAGGGGACAAGTGGTCCAGGCACCACCACTAATGGGTGGAAGGGTGGCTGAGGATGGAAGAAACAGGAGAACAATTTGCATGGACTTTAGAGTGTATGAAGGGAAGATGTATGAGATGTTGGAAGAATTGGTTGGAACCAGATTGTGGAGCGCTAAGAAATTTGAACTTCATCTGGTAGAAAATAGTCACTAAAGATCTTTATGTAAGGGAATAATAATGACTGTATATATGTGTGCAAACCATTGGTACAGAGCCTAAAGTCAACCTAAATAAGAATAAAGTTCAATCTTGGAAGGGAGAACTTCTCGTGAATCACTGCCTTTGGCCCCTTCTACCACCCAGGTTATTCCCTAGAGCAGGGATCGGCAACCTTTTTGGCCGTGAGAGCCATAAATGCCACATTTTAAAAAATATAATTTCGTGAGAGCCGTACAGTGCTCACAGTGCGGCTCCTGTAACAACGCCTGAAAAAAAATTGACTTTATGGCTCCTGCAGAAAGAACCATATCTGGCCCTCAAAAGAGCCAGATATGGCTCAAGAGCCATACGTTGCCGACCCCTGCCCTAGAGCATCAGAATATCAGTTGTGCCTAGGTCTTTGTTTAAAAAAAAAAAAAAAAAAAAGGAAAGGACAAAAATTTAAATCCCTCTAATTACTATGTGAGCACTAGAGCTGAGTATATTAAAGACAGGGCAGACTTTATTTCATCCAACAGAAAATAGAAAGGATTCACTGCTAGGTCCCTAAAAATTCAAGGCAATTCTTTCTTTAATGATGCTCACCTCCCCGTGAGCCTTATACAATCCTTCAGACACCTATGGCTGATTCTAGTCAATCAAAAGGTAAATCATTATGGGGAAAGCATAACTTACACTAGTAGTGGAAAGCAGGTCTGGGTTTGCTCTTCCACATTATGTCTCTGTCTTCTTGCTTCTCTTTGCTTCCTATTATTGCTTGGACCAAGAAATCCATATCTTGGAGACTTAGTTCAGGAATTCCTCTCCCTTACTACGATCACTGACATCTCTGTGGCCTTATGGGTCTGATTCATGTGATTTTGCGGGGCGGGGGGGGGGGGAACTCTAGGATTTGAAGGCTTTTCCTCTAGAGAAAGAGATACTAGTCTCAGATGTGTCTCTATGGAATCATAGAATTTCAGTTATAAAGAGCTCAGTAGTTACAATCCATGTTCTTAAAATAATCCTCTTTTAGATGATAAGTGGCCAGTAGTTTGAAGATACTTAATAAGTAAGCTACTACCTCCCAGGACAGACCATTCTAATTTTGGACTGCTCTGAAACTTTTTATAGGGAGATATCTTCAGTGTCAGAATAAAGACTTCTTATTGGCAAAAAATGGAAAAATAAGGGACCCTTTCAATCTTTATAATACAAATATACTCTTGATACCTAAACCAGGGAGAGACAAAGAGGAGAAAGAAAATTATAGACCAATGAACTTACAGACTTAATGAATGTTGGCATAAAAAATTTATAATGAAAAGGTTATAATATAGTAGAAATACCATGACTAGGAGCCGTTTGAATTCATTTAAATTTTACATAATTTTTTCATTCAGAAAAAATCTATCTTTTCTCCTTCCCACTTCATTCCTTCAAATGAGAAAGAAAAACAAAACCTCTGTTATAAACACATAAAATCAAACAAAACAGATTTCTGCATTGGCTATCTATTGGCAAAAGGAAATTAAGTGTGAGGGAGTGTATGTGTATATGTGTATCTCATTGTGTACTTTCAGGCTCTGAGTCTTTTGTCTATCAAGAGATGGAGAGTATATTTCATTATCGGTACTCTGAATTCATGGTTGGTCATTACCCTGATCAGAGTTCCTTAGTCTTTTAAAGTTATTTGTCTTTATAATATTGTTGTCACTGTATAAATTGTTCTTCTGGTTGGTCTCACTTTACTCTGAATCAGTCCATCCAAGACTTTTAGATTTCTCTGAAACAATCCCCTTCATCATTTCTTATAGCACAATAGTATCCCATCATATTTACTTACTATAACTTGTTTAGCTATTTCCCAATTGATGGATACCCTCTCAAATTCCCATTCTTTGCCTGGGTCCTTGCTATTCCTTATTTCTGATTGTAACCGTTGGGTTCGGGTTCCTTCCTCAATCTTTCTTGGATCCGTAACCTTTCTGGTGAGAGACAAAGCTTCCAGTTGGCATCTGTTCCTGATATCTTTGTGAAGTGCAAATACACTGATACATCCAGATACCCAAAGTTCCTGGTGGGGGTCTTGAAAGAAATTTTGAAGTCAACAATGGTGAACTTTGATCCAAATTATTAACAACCATGCATAAAAAGTACTCTATGAATTATTAGAAAATTTCAAATTAAAACAATTCTGAGGTTCAAGTTAGTAAAGATGATAAAACAAAAATGATGAGTGTTGGAGAGACTTTCTGAAAATAGGCATAGAAATACACTTAGCAGAATTCTAAATTCGTCCATACATTCTGGCAAGAAATTTGGAATTATACCCCCCCCCAAAGTCACTAAACAGTGATACCTACTGATGTCACTACTAAACCTATATCCAGGGGAAGAAAAGGAAGTGTATGTATAAAAATAAATATAGCAGCTCTTTTTATTTTTATTTTATTTTTTTATATTTTATTTTTTATTTTGAATATTTTCTCCTAGTTACATATTTCATGTTCTTTCCCTCTCCCCCAACCTCCCCTAACTCCCCTTAGCTGACACACAATTCCATTGGGTTCAACATGTATCATTGATTAAGACCTAATTCCATATTATTGATAGTTGGACTAGAGTTATCATTTAGTGTTTTCATCCCCAATAATATCCCCATCAGCCCATATGTTCAAGCAGTTGTTTTTCTTCTGTGTTTCTCCTCCCACAGTTCTTCCTCTGAATGTGGCTAGTTTTCTTTTATAGCAGCTCTTTTTAAAATTTTAATTTCTTTTTTAGGAACCCCAAACTGGAAACTGAACAGGTAACTAACTTTCGAAGAGAAGCTAACCCATATTATGGTATATTAATGTAATGACATTTTACTGTGCCATAAGAAATGATGAAATGAAATAGACCATTTCAGAGGAAACTGGAAGGATGTATATGAGCTGATGCAGAGGGAAATAAGCAGAACCAGGAGAATCATTTATGCAATAAAAATAGCATTATCAATGAAGAGAGGAAATTAAAGCAATCATTAGGAGCTATTTTTCCCAAATATATTACAGTAAATCTGACAATCTGGGTGAAATAGCTGAATACTTACAAAAATACAAATTGCCTAGATTAACAAAAGAGGAAATAGAATCCTTAAATAATCCCACTTTAGAAAAAAGAAGTTGAACTTTCTTCTCCCCTCCCAAATCTGAGAAGCAGTTCCACTGGGTTATACATGTATCATTATTCAAAAACTATTTCCATGTGATATTACATGCAATTGATAAAAAAATAAAAAATAAAAAATGAGGGCAAGGTTCTCAAGGGGTACGAGAGGGATAGAAGGGAGAGAGAGAGAGACTTTGGAACTCAAAATTTTAAAAAATGGGTGTTAAAATATTTATATGCTGTTAGGAAGCATTTAATGAAATAAATAAAAAATTTAAAAAGAAAACAAAAGAATAATGAGGCATTTATGACCTTTCAAAGCTTGCAAAGTTATCCTAACCTGGGTAGTTCTGCGTCTCTTCTCCATTCACCCACGTACATTTGGGTCTAGTTCAGCAGTCAGACAAAAGGCTTTGCTCATCCCTAGATGACCTCTTTGGCATCTAAGGTGTGAGCACATCTAGGGGTGTGTAAGGAAGAAAAAGAAGTTTGTGGTGTTTGTACAACTGAGTGCAAGAATCATAGAAAAGGGGCAGCTAACTAGCATCTGGATGCCAGGCCTGGAGTCAGAAGGACCTGCATTCAAATTTAGCCTTAGACACTTCCTAGCTGTGTGACCCTGTCCAAGTCACTTAACCCCAATTACCTTGCTGCTCTTCTGTCTGTTATATGTTTGTCTTACTTTTCTTCATAATGAATCCTGTCCTCAAGTGTTCTAATCTTCCCCCACTTTCCCTGCAACACAAGAACATATTGCCAGGAGGCCAACATTTACAAATACATTAAGTCTTTCATGCTGCACTTTTCAGTTTATTTTCTGGGGGTAACATTCAGTTTATTCTGTGGCTGTGTATAAAGTTATCCTGTCTTATCTAAACTTAAAAACAATCCAACTTGCTCATCACTTCTTATGGTGCAATAGTATTTTATACAATCATATTACACTTTGTTTAGCCATTTGCCAATTGATGGGGATCCCCTCAGGTTCCAATTCTATGCCACCATAAAAAGATCTATTAAAATTATTTTGGAATATATGAGTTCTTTTCCTTTTCCCCTGAAATCTTTGGGAAATAGACCCAGTCTAAGGATATACACAGTACTATAATTCTCTGGGTATAATTCTAAATGGCTTTCTAAAATGGTTGGAACAATTCATAGCTCCACCAACAGTGTGTTAGTGTTTCCATTTTCCCACATTCCCTCTAATATTTATCTTTTTGCTCTTTTATTCATTTAAGCCAGTCTGATGGGCGTGAGGTGATATCTCAGTGCTGTTTTGGTTTGCATTTCTCAAATCAGTAGTGATCATTTTTCATATATCTATATCTGTTTATATCTTTTGCCCATTTATCAGTTGGGTGATGGCTCTTATTCTTATAAACCATCAATGAAGATGAAATTAAAGCAATTATTAGGAGTTATTTTGCTCAATAATATGAAAACAAATTTAACAATGAATGAGAAATAAAAGAATACTTACAAAAAAAATAAACTGCCTACCCTAGACTATCAGAGTAAGAAATAGAATATAAATACACCTATTTTTAAAAAAGAAATTTGGTAAAGCTCCTTCTTTACTTATTATTTAAAATGTTTTATTTAATATTGGAATTAGTAGATCCTTAAATGTTTGGTAGAATTCACTTGTAAATCTATGTGGTCCAGTTCTTAGCTATTACTAAAAGTGCTGCTACAAATATTTTGGAATATATGATGATTTTCTTTTTGTCAATGGCTTTCTTGGGGTATAAGCCCAGTAATGGGGCCTGGTCTCAGATTCAAAGGATAAGGACATTTTAGTTACTTGATTTGCATAATTCCAAATTGCTTTCCAAAAGGGTTGTATCACTTCATAGCTCTAACAAAAATGGATTAGTGTGATTACCCTTCTACATTGAATGTTACCAGGTTTTTTTTTTCCCATTTTTACTGATTTTCAGGGTATGAGGTGAAACTTCAGGGCTTTTTTACTTGCATTTATCTTGTTATTAATGATCTGGAGGACTTTTTCATGTGGTTGTGAATACTTTGTGGTTCTTTTGAGTGTTGTTTTTTCCTATATCTTGACCATTTATCTACTTCTAGTCATAGATATTTATTGTTTACATGTCTTGGATACTAACTCTTTATCACAGAGGTTTGATGCAAATATTTTCCCCTTATTCATCCATTTCCCTTATTATCCTATATACATTCATGTCTCCTGTGCAGAAGTTTTTCTGTTTTGAGTAATCAAAGTTATTTATTTTATCTTTTGTAATTTCCTCTATCTCTATTTGGTTAAGGATATATTTTTTACCCATAGCTGTGAGAGGTACATGATCTGTTTAGTTTCTTTTTTTTTAATAGTATGTTCTTTAGTATAAAGTTCATCATCCATTTAAGATGTATTGTGGAGTGTGGTGTAAGATGTTGGTCTAAGCCTAATTTTTGCCAAACTGCTTTTCAGTTTTCCCAGCAGTTTATTTTATTTTTATTTATTTTTTTTTTAATTTTAAACCCTTAACTTCTGTGTATTGACTTATAGGTGGAAGAGTGGTAAGAGTAGGCAATGGGGGTCAAGTGACTTGCCCAGGGTCACACAGCTGGGACGTGTCTGAGGCCGGATTTGAACCTAGGACCTCCCGTCTCTAGGCCTGGCTCTCAATCCACTGAGCTACCCAGCTGCCCCTTTCCCAGCAGTTTAAAACAAATCAAATAGGGTATTTTCCCCTAGGCGATTTATATTTCCCATTTTATCAGACTCTGAGTTTATGAATTGTATTGTTTATGAATCTCTCTTGTTTAGTTGATCCATCTTTCTAATCTTTATTATCAAATGATTTTGATGAGTGCTGCTTTACAATATAGTTTGAAGTCTGGAATTACTACTCTTTCTATATTCTTCTTTTCATCACCTGCCTTGATATTCTAGATCTTTTGATTTTCCAAATGAATTTTGCTATTTTTTGTTTAAGTTCTGAAAAGTATCCCTTTGATAATTTGATTGGGATATCATTAAAAGTATAAAATAATCTTGATATTATTGTCACTTTTATTATAGCAGCACAGTCTAGTCATGATCACTGAATATTCTTTTAGCTATTCAAGTTGTTTTTTTTATTTCTTTAAGAAGTACTTTTGTATTTAATTTACACAAGTATTTTGTGTGCTTTGGGGGGCTGCTCTCCAGATTGTTTTTTTCACTTTACAGTTATTTGGAATGAAATTTCCCTTTTTATTATTGCTTCATGTATTTTGTTATTATTATGTAGAAATGCTATTGACTTTTGAGGATATTTTTGGTAGCCTACAACTTTGCTGAAGCTACTTATTTTCTTAATTAGTATCTTTGTTGATCTCCAGGGATATTCCAAGTAAAGTATCATACCAAACCCCCATTAAAACTGATAAACCATTGGTTAATTTGATTAAAAAAAAGAAAGAAAAATCAAACTACCAGTATCAAAAAGATGAAATCAAAGCAATTATTAGGAGTTAATTTGACAATTATATGCCAGTAAAATTGATGAACATTTGCAAAAATATCAATTACCCAGATTGACAGAAGAGGAAATAGGATATTTACATAATTCTACCTTAGAAAAAGAAATTGAATAAGCCATAAGATTTCTAAGAAAAACCCCAGGACAAGATGAATTTACAAATAAATTCTATTTAAGGATGAGTTAATCCCAATTTGGGGGCAGCTAGTAGGTTGGATTCATAGAATACTAAGCTAAAAGTCAGGAATATTTGAGTTCAAATCTGGCTTCAGACACTATCTGCATAACCTTGGGAATTCATTTAATTCTTATTTGCTTCAGTTCCTCATTTGTAAAACAGGGACATACTGGAGGAATGGCAAACTACTCAAGTATTTTTGCCAAGAAAATCCCATTAACTTTGTCCATAGGGTCATGAAGAATTAAACACAACTGAACAACAGCTATAATCTTAATACTATATAAACCATTTGAAAAAATAAGAAATGAAGGACTCCTACCAAATTGCTTTCATGAAACAAATATGGTTTTGACACCAAAATTGGGGAGAACAAAAATAGAGAAAGAAAAATTATAGGCCAATTTTCCTGATGAATGTTGATGCAAAAATTTTAAATAACTACTAGCAAGGAGATTATAGCAATATATATCACAAAGTTCATACCCTAAGCCCAGGGAAGATTTATACCAGGAATGCCAGGCTAGTTCAATATTAGGAAATCAACTATAAGTACAGTTGACCACATCATAACAAAAACAACAAAAATCATGATGATATCAATAGATTCAGAAGCAGTTACCAAAATATAGCACTTATTCCTGTTAAAACATTTAAAAGCATAGGAAAAAATGGAGCATTTCTTAAAATAAGTAGTATCTTTCAAAAACCAAGAGCAATTTTTATCTGAGATGGTGGGAATAAATGACAAGTCTTCCTAATAAGATCAAGGGTGAAGCAAGGATGTGCACTATCATCACTATTAGTCAATATAATTCCAGAAATAATAGCTATACCAATAAGACAAGAAAAAGAAATAGAAGGAATAAAAATAGGCAATGATATGATGATATTCTTAGAAAATCAACTAAAAAATTGGTTGAAACAATTAACAATTTTAACAAAGTTGAAGGATATAATATAAGCTCAACTAAATCATCAACATTTCTATATATTACCAAGAAAACCCAGGAGGAAGAGATAGAAAGAGAAAATCAACTTAAAATAAATGGAGGCATCATAAAATACTTGGGAGTCTATCTGCCAGGACAAACTCAGGAACTATATGAAAACAATTAAAAATACTTTTCAGACAAATAAAATTAGACCATAGGTCGAGCCAAAATAATAAAAATGACAGTTCTACCTAAATTACTTTACCTATACAGTGCCTTGCCAATCAAAATACCAAAGAATTACTTTATAGAGCTATAAAAAATTATAACAAAGGAATATAAAGATAATCATTGAAAAATGTGAAGAAAGGTAGCCCTAGCAATATCAGATTTCAAGATATATTGCAAAGTGGTAATCGTCAAAATAATCTGGTACTTGCTAAGAAGTAGAATGTTATCAATGGAATAGGTAGAATAGTAGAATAAATTTACTACATTTGTAGTACTAAAAGACCATGATAAACTGGTATTTGATAAACCCTAATATTCAAGCTTTTGGGGCAAGAACTCATCATTTGACAAAGATTTCTGGGGAAGCTGGAAAGAAAGAAACAAGGCATAAACCAACATCTCATACCATATACCAAGATGAGGTAAAAATGTGCACATGATTTAGGCATAAGGGGTAATATTATAAACAAATTAGGAGAACATGGAAAAATACATTTGGTCAAATAAGAAATAGAGAGGATCATAAGAAGTGAAGTGGATAATACTGATTACATGAAATTAAAAATTTTTTGACAAACAAAACCAATGCAACCAAAATTAGAAGGAAAGCAGAAAACTGGGGGAAAATGATAAATGGTCCAAGGATATAAATAGGCAGTTTTCAGAAGAAGAAATAAAAGGCATCAATAGCCTCATGAAGAAATGCTCTAAATCACTATTGATTAGAGAAATCCAAATGAAAACAATTTTAAGTACTGCCACACATCTATCAGACTGGCTAACATCATAGAAAAGGAAAACGATAAATGTTGGCAGGGATATGGTAAAATTGGAACCCTAATGGATTGTTGGTGGAGTTGTGAACAGATCCAGCCATTCTGGACAGGAATTTGGATCCATAGCTCTAAAATTGTGCATACCCTTTGATCCAGCAATATCACTACTAGGTCTGTGTCTCAAAGAGATATTTTTAAAAAGGGAAAAGGACCTGTTTGTACAAAAATATTTATAGCAGTTCTTTTTGTGGTGGCAAAATATTGGAAATTGAGGGGATGTGCATCAATTGGGGAATGTATGAATAAGTTGTATACGATTGTGATGTATTGTGCTATTAAGAAATAATGAGCAGGATGGTTTCAGAAAAAACTAGGAAGATTTATATGAACTAATATAAAGTTATGGACAGAATCAAGAGAATATTGTACACATCAATATTGTAATGATGATTAGCTGTGAAAGACTTAGCTATTCTAATATAATGATCCAAGACAATTCCAAAGGAGTCATGAAGAAAAATGCTATCCATCTCCAGAGGGACAACTGAAGAACTCTGATTATGAACTGAAACATACTTTTTTTCACTTTTTATTCTGACTTTTTTTTGGTAACATGGATAATATGGGAATATTTTTTGCATGACTTCACATGTATAACTAGGAACATATTACTTGCCTTCTCAGTGGATGGAGGGAGAAAGAAAATTTGAAATAAAAAAATGAATGTTAAAAATATAGATAAAAAGGGCAGCTGGGTAGCTCAGTGGATTGAGAGCCAGGCCTAGAGACGGGAGGTCCTAGGTTCAAATCCGGCCTCAGACACGTCCCAGCTGTGTGACCCTGGGCAAGTCACTTGACCCCCATTGCCTACCCTTGCCAATCTTCCACCTATAAAAAATCAATACACAGAAAGTTAAGGGTTTAAAAAATTAAAAAAAATATATAGATTAAAAAAAACTTCTCCAGACCCTGCTCTATCATGCATCTCTTCAGTCTTCTCTTCCCAGGCTAAACTTAGCCTTGAGTCCTTTCATAGAATGCTTCCATGGAAAGATCTTGAGACTTCTAATCCCAGTTTTTGTCTAGAAGGTCTCCATCTTATCCAGGCCCTTAATAACATGCAGTACCTAGAACTGCTGACAATATCCAGAGATAGGTGGGACTCTTCCCCCCGTCCCCAGCAATCCTAGATATTGTCAGTCTGTAGCCAACCTGGAAGGGTCGTGGTTCTGTGTGCCAGCATTTCATACTGGCACATTGTTTGCAGGCTATTTAGGCCCCATGATCTTCCTCATATACACTGCCTGGCACGTAGTAAATGCCTCACACATATTTTCCAATTCTCTTCTTACTATTCTACAGATTAATTTCTGGCAAACTAATAGTCATTATCTGTCCTTCTATTTTGACTCATACATTCTACTGTTATACATATGGAAGCCAATAGTTAAAAAAAATAAACTCTCATATTCAACAAAATATTCATAGCTTCTCTTAGTGTGGTAGCAAAAAACTGGAAACAAACAGATGCTCATCGATTGGGGAATGTCTAAATAAATTGTGGTACAAATGGAATATTTCTGTGCTCCATGAAATGAATGTGATGAGTACAAGGGAGCAGGGAAAGGTTTGCATGAGCTGATACAGAGTAAAAGAAGCTAAAACAGTAAGAAAACATGTATGACTACAATTGTAAATGGAAAGTCAGGTTTCTGCGTGTGTATGAGAGAGAGAGAGAGAGAGAGAGAGAGAGAGAGAGAGAGAGAGAGAGAGAGAGATGGATGCATGGATGGAGAGATAAATGGAGAGATAGAGATAGATAGACAGACAGAAAGATAACTAGACAGACTTACAGACTTTCCTGACATGGGGGGGGGGAGGANAGAGAGAGAGAGAGAGAGAGAGAGAGAGAGAGAGAGAGATGGATGCATGGATGGAGAGATAAATGGAGAGATAGAGATAGATAGACAGACAGAAAGATAACTAGACAGACTTACAGACTTTCCTGACATGGGGGGGGGGAGGAAGGGAGGGAGAAAGGAGGGAGAGAGAAGGATGGAGGGAAAGAGAAGGCAGGAGGTAGGGAACAGAGAGAGAATGAGAGATAGAGACAGAGAAAGAGACAGAGAGAGAGAGACAGAAAGAGAGATGGGTGAATGGATGGAGATAGATGGAAAGAGAGATAGAGAGACAGACAGAAAGATAAATAGACTACAATTGTAAATGGAAATTCAGGTTTCTGTGTGCGTGCATATGTGTGTGTGTGTGTGTGTGAGGGAGAGAGAGAGAGAGAGAGAGAGAGAGAGAGAGAGAGAGAGAGAGAGACAGAGAGAGAGAGAGAGAGAGAGACAGAGAGAGAGAGACAGAGAGAGAGAACCAAATATTTTTTGTTGTGGCACCTATCTATATAATTTGATTTTAAAACTATATTATGAAATATGAAGTATGCTGATTTATGGATGATATAGACTTTTGTAGAGTAATGGATATTTATGTATTTGTTTATTGTTCAAACAAGCCACTGGAAGATTCCCTGAAGTGTCCAGTGAGGTGGACAGGATGTGAAGCTGCTGTTGGGAGGCAGAGGCAGGGCAGTCCCAGGAGGGTGGTAGGTGGTACCTTAGTTCTGCCTCAGCTGGTAGATGAGGGTCCTAGCTGCAGGGGTCAAGATCTCATGATCTGAGTCAGCAGGAGGGCAGATCTATGGTTCTGGCCAGGCAGAGTATAATCCCACCTCATCCTCAATGGAAATTTTGGTGGGGAGTTAGCCAGGTACAGTTGGAGAGCTCCTTCCCAGAGACAGGGACCAGGAAAGGTTGTTGATTCAGTGAGGTCCCTGGGGCACATCTCACCCTGATCTTTTGTTGGCTCTAGCACTCCAAAATTTGACTTTAGGTGCTATTTAAATTCATCTGGGGATGAATCTGGGGGAGATGTGAAAGGCTTCAGGATGGCTGCCTCTAATCAGTCATTTTAACTCTTGAAAGATCAGTCACAGTTGAAGTCAATTGAAATTCTTCCTCACTTTCTGATAGACGTGTTTTCAGCAGATGTGGTAAGGGAGGGGAGCCCTTTTGAAGCATGTTGCTGTTTCACTTGCAAGGACAGGTGATCTGGCAACCCCTTCCACAGGTGGTTGGAACCAGGGTGGCCTTTTAACTGGGCTTTTGACATTGTTCAATTATTCCAACTGCCCAAAGGTGGTATACAGCATGATGCCTTTATTCTTGGGCTATAAAAGAATGCATACTTTTTAATCCACTAATACCACTACTAGGTCTATACCCCAAAGAGATAAAAAAATGAGAAAGGATCTATTTGTACAAAAACATTTATAGCTACTCTTTTTGTGGTGGCAAAGAATTGGAAACTAAAAGGATGTCAATCAATTAGGGAATGGCTGAAGAAATTGTGGTATATGACAGTGATGGAATATTATTGTGCTATAAGGAATGATGAACTGGAGGATTTCAGAAAAAGCTGGAAAGACCTACGTGAACTGAGGCAGAGTGAAACGAGCAGAACCAGGAGAACATTATTCACAGTAACAGCAATACTGTGGAATGATCAAATGTGATAGATTTTGCTACTAACAGCAATACAATGATCCAGGACAATTCTGAGGGGCTTATGAAACTAGAGAAAGAACTGTTGGAGCAGGAATGCAGATGAAAACATAAGATTTATCACTTGTCTACTTGGGTATATGTTTGAGGGTTTGGGTTTTATAAGATTATTCACTTAAAAAATGAATAATATGGAAATATGTTTTATGTGATAAATACTTGTATAACTCAGATTGAATTCCTCATCAGCTCCAGGAGGAGGGGAGAGAAAAAAGGGAGGGAGACAATATAGATCATATAACTTTGGAAAACTTCTGTGGAAATTTGTTATTAAAAAATTAAAAAATATAAGAGTACGCTGTATTTGTGTTTCTGGAGATGTGACTCACGCCTGTGACCTAGGGGTGAGATGGATTGAGAATTCCTCTAGGGCTAGATGCACCTCTGTGTTAGCTAGACTTCTCTCTCAGTTGCCCAGGCAGGCATGGTTATTGGGTTGCCATGTGTCCCCCAAGAGCAGGCTCCCTCAACCCTAGTATTCCACAAGGTTTCACTGGGGTAGGACCACGCATGGGTTACAAACAATGGTGTGCTGCGCTTGGTTGGTATGGAATCAAGAGAGCCAATGGTTAAATTTTTAGGAGTTCTTTAAGCAGGTTGTTAATCAGAACCAGTATGAACTTTAATCAGCTCCTGCAACAGTAATGTAGTTTATTGCATTAAGAGAATTGGTATATTTAAAAAAAATCTTTATTCTTTATTATGCTAAAAGGCTTATTTTAATGACTTTCATTAAAAGTAGAAAACTTAGAAATAAGAGGATGTGTTGTTAAAACAAAGGTGTGTTGATACTTTGGAAAGCCATTCTATTTCAAAGGTTCCTCTTTCCACTAAGAAATAATGGTGAGCATGACACTGGCTAAAGAGGATAGCTTACATTTCCTTAATCGTCACATTCACATAGTTTCTATCTAGTCTGAGTCATCTGATGTCTAGAAAAGCTAGTTTTGTGCCTATAGACCTTTCCACAGTCATTACACTTATAAGATGTTTCTGGGCTGTTGAGTTCTCTGGTGACTAATGAGAGATTTGTACATAAATTCCTTTCTATATTGAAAACATTCATATCACTTATGACCAGTGGGAACTTTCTGATGATCAACAAGATGACTTCTTGGGCCAAACGTCTTTCCACAGCCATTGTGTTTTTTTTTTTTTTTAAACCCTTGTACTTCGTTGTATTGTCTCATAGGTGGAAGATTGGTAAGGGTGGGCAATGGGGGTCAAGTGACTTGCCCAGGGTCACACAGCTGGGAAGTGTTTGAGGTCAGATTTGAACCTAGGACCTCCCATCTCTAGGCCTGACTCTCACTCCACTGAGCTACCCAGCTGCCCCTACAGCCATTGTGTTTTTAAGGTTTCTTATCAGTGTGATTTCTTTGATGTTGTGCAAGGAGATCTCTCAACCTGAAAGTCTTTCTAGATACATGATATTTAAAACGGGTTTTTTCCATTGTGAATTTTCTTTTGGCAAATAAAATTTCATCTGAAGAAAGCAAAATGTATTTTCAATATATTATTATTGTCTACTTTAATTATGGCTCTAATAATAAACATTTTGGAATCAAACTTAATTTCATTGTGTTCTGATCAGGTGCTAATACAATACTGGGATAAAAGTCTGGAGTAGCTACAAAGCTGTTATCACCATTTATCACCAATCTAATAAAACTCAAATGGAGTCAGAAACTGTAAGAAAAGAACTTGAAATGGAAAGAATTAAAATTGTGTTAAATGTATTTTGCAGTCTGCTTCTGCTATCTGGCTGAATATGCCTTTTCCTAGCTCTCTTTTTTACCCTGGTTTGGCAAAGGCATTAGAGGAAATTAATTTCTTGCATTTAAGGATTCTTGCTTTAAGGATTGTCACTCGAAGAATTTTCATGACTTTCAACTGCATTGCAGTCAAGATCACAGACATTTAGAAATCACCAAATTAAGCAAATGCACCAGAAGAGCTGTGGAAAATTTAAATACTGATCCTGGAAAGCATAACTTTTAAGATGCAGGTCTGACTCAGTCAGATAAATTTAAAGATATTCCATTCGATGAAAATGATCAATTTAATGCTTTTCCTAGGAATATATTACTAGAAAATATAATTCAATATGTGAATTTATGTCATCTATCAGATAAAACAAATATAACAACAAAGTACTTACTATGTGCCAGACAATGTGCTAAGAGCTCTACAATTATTGTCATTACTAATATGGAAGAATGTTTTATATTATTGCACAAGTAAAAAAATCTATATCAGATTGTTTGCTGTCTCAGGGAGGGGGGAGGGAGAATCTGGTTCAAATTTTTTAAAAATGAAGTATAAAAATTGTTTTTACTTCTATTTGAAGAAAAAAAATTTAAATATCATTAAAAAGGAATCTTAAAAAATTATATCATTAGATTCACATAACAACCCTTGGTAGGTAGGTGCTCTTATCCTCATTTTACAGATGAGGAAACTGAGACTGAGAGAGAGATTTGCCCAGGGTCACATAGCTAATAAGTGTCTGAGGCTGAATTTGAATTCGTTTCTTCCTGACTTCAAGCCTACCACCCTATCTACTTTGCCACCTTGCTGCCATGATGAAAGCATTTGTAATTATTTTGATTGATGAGAATCATCTAGTTAACTTTATAAGGACTAACTTCACCATAGAGAGCTGGCAGGGGGAAAAACCACTTTAAAGCATGAAACCAATTTGAACCATTTTTTAGCATTTTTAAGAATGTTGAATCTAACAATGTTCCAATCTTTACAATTTTAAAAATGCTAAAGAGACGGCTAGCAGTGCTGCAATCCAAAATCCTGAAGCTGAAAGAAGCTTCAGTTTAATTACTATAATTTATACAAGGGTGAAAAATAGTTTAACAGTAGATCACATATCAGATTTAATGACAACTTTATTAGGAAAAGATTAACTCACTGGAAAGCAACTCCATTTTTTATATCCTGCTTGAATTGCAACCCTCGATTGGCTAAAGATATAAAAGGTCAGCAAAAATCAATGAAAAGGTTCTGTGAGGAACAATTGGCTACATGGAATTTATAATCGAGAGTATTCTATATTTTATTATCATTTGTAAACTGCCACCTATCCTTAGCATCTTAGCTGTATAATTTATAATAAATATTTATAATTTTATATATAGAATTTATAATATAAGTTAATAATAAATAATAAAGTTATACACGTGGTTACACACACACCCAGATATATATGCATACATGTGCATTTTTTTTCAGAGCTGGCTGTTAAACATTTACTAGCACACCACTGCCTAATAGGAAGGCACCCACTTGGAAGATGCTCCCATCCTACTTGTGGGAAACGACATCCAGGATTCCTCTGCCATATAGGTTGGAGCTGTCTCTTGCCATTGGCTGCACAGCCAGTACAAGCTGCATCTTTGAAAGGACCACATTGGGATAGCATCGTTGGGATAGCATCTGTGTCTCCCTGGCTGCATCCTGGGCAGGAAGGTCCTGCTCACTCACAGAATGGGTACCAAGGGACTGAATTAAATGGGGTTCTGTGGCCTCCAAATGGGTTTGGGGTTTTGGTCTGTTTCCCTTGTTCTTTTCAGTTCTAGGTGTAGCAGTGTTATCTCTGGTCGAGCAAGGAGCTCGAGGTCTCATGAACCATGGTGTCTTGGGATGTTGCTACTGGTCCAAGCCCTGAGATGCCAGAGTCCTGAGAAATGAGCTTTGGGCTTGGAATTTGGAATTTGGTGGAACCATGTTGTACAGGAATTGGATTAAGTTGTGGACCTAAAGCCCCTTCTTTTCCCCAAGAGACTAAAGTGATGTCAGGAGGGATTCTGCCTCTCTTCTGGTGTTTGTATGTTTGTTCTTGCTATACCTTTGAAGCAAATATTCCTTTATGAAAATGAATCTGTTAAGTGGTTAAAAGGAACTGGGGTGCAGGAGACCCCTTGAATTGAGGAAAGACAATTGGTGGGGGTTTACGTCAATGACAGAAAGCTTAGACCTTCCCAGACATCCTTGAGGGTACCAGGGAATCCTTGGGGAGGAACGGAATATAACATCTGGTCTCTAGGAAGTAGGGGCCAAGGAAGTCACTGTAACATATACAAGGACTTTACTCAAATTTATAAGTGTATGAGTCATTCCCCACTTTATAAATGGTCAAAGGAAATAAACAGGCTGTTCTTCAGAGAAGAAATAAGCCTTTAGATTGAGGCAGCGAGGTAGCTCAGTGGATAGGGAGCCAGGTCTGGAGATGGGAAGCCCTGCGTTCAAATCTGATCTTAGACACTTCCTAGCTGTGTAATTCTAGGTAAAGCACTTAACCTCAATTGCCTAGTCCTTACTGTAATTTTTGCCTTGGAACCAACACTTAGTATTGATTCAAAGGAAGGTAAGGGTTAAAAAAAAACAAACAATAAAAAACAGCCATTATATGAAAAAAGCTCCAAAACAATACTCAGTAGAGAAAAGTAAAAGCAATTCTGACATTACAGCTTTAACTCCTTAAACTGATACAGATTAAAAAAAAAAAATGACCAATATTGAAGGGACTTTAGTGGTGGTGGGAACAGAGGGTAGAGTAAGCAATAGGCACAGTAGTGAACTGTTAGTGGTGTTCTGAATTGGTTCTAAAATTCTAGAGAGCGATTTAGAATTACCCCCTAAATCACTATGCACTACTGTCATTACTAGTCCTATATCCTAGAGAAATTTTTTTAAAAGAGGGAAAGGACCAATACATAGTTATTTATAAGAATTCTTTTTTAACATGCATTTGGTATAATTTACATATTTAGTTTTATATAATGCTTTATAAATTAAAATTAAATATTTTATTATAACTAAAATTATATATAAATTATAAAATGAAATGTTATCCCTAAAAAATTGAGCAATGTCTGGAAAAATTATGGTATAGGAATGTAATCAGATAATATTATGCCATAAGAAATAATGAAAAGGACCTTTCAGAAAAACCTGCAAAATATGTACAAACTAATATGGAATAAAATAAGCAAATCTAGGAGAGTAAGTTATATAACAACAATATTGTAAACACAAACAACTTTGAAAGACCTAGGAATATTTTTTAAACCTTTACCTTCAGCCTTAGAATCAATACTGTGTATTGATTGTTACAAGGCAGAAAAGAGTGGTAAGGGCTAGGCAGTAGGGGTTAAATGACTTGCCCAGGATTATAGAGCTAGGAAATGACTATGGCCACATTTGAACCCAGGACCGAAAGTCTCTAGGTGGCTCTCAATCCACTGAGCTACCTAGCTGCCCTCAGACATAGTATTCTGATGAGCACAATGACCAACTATAGTTGCAGAGGGCTCATGATGAAGGATGTTACCCATCTCTTGATAAAGAGACAAATGACTAAATAGAATGGACACATGTTTCTGGACTTGGTCAATTTGAGAGTTTGCTTTACTTGACTATACATAATTGTTAGAAGGGACTTTTTTCCCCAATGGGAGATGAAGGTAAAGGGGACAAATAAATGTTTATGAAATGAACAGAAGTAAAAGAAAATAATTTCCCCCCTTCCCAAGGTTTCTGTCAGAGATTCAGGAATAAGGAAATCGAGAGTGGGTTCCTTAACATCCTCCCTTTTTTCCTGATGCCTTATCCTCCTTAGCCCTATTCATCTGAGTCTCTTAAGTATCAGTTCCAAATCTTTTCTCCTTTCCTCAAAACTATTCTTGGTAACCCGTTTTCTAAGGTCCTCTGTTAAGTACTGTGCCAAAGAATCCAGTGAAAAATATGGAGCTACTTATGAACAGCACCCTCCATCTCATATCCCTCAGATTTCTCCCCGTAACAGGCAGAAGAGGCACCCCTTCTCCTTGCTAAGGTCATGCACCCTCTTCATGCACCCACTTCTCCAGCAGATTTCCCCCCCTTCAATCTTTTCCAATATTCTTTTTTATTTGATTTTTTAAATCTAAAATTTATTTGATTTTTAAATTTTTTTCTGTGGTTACATGATTCTTCTTGTCTCCTTCACCTTCTTCCTACCCCCTCTAAGAGTTGACAAGCAACTCCACTGTCTCCCAATGTTCTGGCTCCTTCCCTGCTGCCCATAAACACTTTCATGTGTCCGCCATCCTCCTTACCTCTCATCTCTCTCTCCTACCTTTCTTACTCTCTTCATTGCCAAATCTAATCATTCTTGATTCCTTAATCTTGACCCCTCAGCACATCTGACACTAGACCACATCCTCCAGGACCAGTCTAGGGATGCTCTGGGCTCATTCTGCCAGAAGCCAGCCACATCTGCCCCTCCAGAGATTCTGTGGGTATCCCTGGGAGGCAGCAGGGTGGCTTTCTCTGATGGCAATGCTTCAGGTTCTCATTCTAGTGTTTCTTCTCCACTTCCACCATTTGACACAACAAAGAGAGAAGGAAAAGCAGAGCCATGCACTCCTAGACCATATAACCCTAGGGGAGAGACACAAAAGTCTGAGGCCTCTCTGCCCACAGGGTAAAGGTGCCTCCTCACTTAAACACAGGCAGGACTGAGCACCAGGCTTCTCTTTTTCTAGTTAGTGTCTTGTGAATGAATCCCAACTCCAGCTTTGTAAGCAATCCCTATACACCTTCCCTTCCCCATCCAGCAAGCTGCCTGGAAACAATGTCAGTGTAGGCTCCCAATCCGGGAGCAAGTCACTCTCATCACACAGCATCATGCTTTTCTGGAAAAGAGCCCCCCTCAGTCTCTTCCTGGTGGGGATTACATCACCCTAAAATGCTGCACATGCTCATGAGAGCTCACCCACCTAGAGCTCTCTACACATCCGCAGCAATTAGCACACCACCTCACACAGGATAAACCCATAACAAATACCGGTGCTTGTCCAAGCTGCCCCCTGTTCATTCATTAGCCAACACAGTGACTTTTTTTTTTTTTAAATAAACTATGCCACGGTTGGATTTTCAAAGGACAGGAAAGACCTGCTATTTGTAGTTGACTTTAGATGTGATTACACTCAGCTCAGTGTTAAATATATTTACCCAAAAGATTTTCTGATTATTTTGGTCAGTAGATGGGAGGAAGAGAATGATAAAGAGCAAGCAAAGGTTATTAAAGGAGCTACCCCGAAGAATTTGCTCATTTTGTCAGTCTCAGGTCAGTTTGTAACGGTGTTCACACAAAGGCTGGTTACCGAGGGAGAAGTTCCACAGAACAAGCTCAGCCCCAAAGATGAGGTGGGAGGATGCTCTTCTGTCACCTCTTAGCAAGGGGTGGGTGATGGGTGTGTTCAGAACATTCCATATCCGGTCTGAATTGGCTGGTCTATTGGCGAGTTTTGCAGAAATATGTTTTCTTTTTATTCTTTGCAAAAACAAAGGCCCTTTGAGAGGCAAAGGGGAGAAGGACTATCTCAGGGAATGTCGGTGAGGTAAAAACAAAACAACAACAAAAAACCGCATATACTTAAGAGAAAGAAATAACTCTTCCCTGATGCGTAATGAGGAAAACGACCTCCATCCGTTTTTTTCCTAAGACTTTTATTTTTCAATGATAAAGCATTTTCTTCCGTCCTTCTCACCCCCTCCCTTCTCCCTACTAATTCCCCCACCCCTCGTAATCGATGTGCATAGTGGAGCAAAACAAATTTCGCCTCTGCCCCAGTTCAGAAATGTACGTCTCTGCAGCTGCAGTTGCAGTTGCGGCGGCGGCGGCGGCGGCGGCAGAGGCAGAGAGGCAGAGGCAGAAGCAGAAGCAGAGGTAGCAGCAGAAGCAGCAAACAGCAGGAGCCCCAACAACAGCCCCAGAAGCCCCAGCAGCAGCAGCAGCAACAGCAGCCGCCGCCGTCGCCGCAGCCCCAGTAGCCCCAGCCTCGGGAACAGCAGCGGCAGCAGCGGCCCCGGCAGCACAATTGTCTCCAGTGGCAGCAGCGGCTCCCAGGCTGGGGGCCCAGGGCCGCGATCTCAGCCGGAGAAGGAGAGCCCAGGCCCCGGGAGCCGAGTTCCAGCGGGGCCTTAGGACCCCAAGGGACTACAGGGTAGGCTAGAGCACGCTGAGCCCGAGGCCCGCAGCGGCCCGAGAGCGGCAACCCAGGCTGCGCAGCGGCCTAGCGCGGAGCGCGGCAGGCTGGGGGCCTCGGAAGGAGGCCGCGAGCCCGCCAGCGCGCCCCGCCCCCCCCCAACCAAGCCCGCGGGCGCGCGAGCGGCGCAGCCCCCTCCCCTCCCTTCCTCCCCTCAGCCCGCAGAGAGGAGCGGAGCCGAGCCGAGCCAAGCTTAGCCTAACCTAGCCTGCCGAGCCCAGGAGCAGCAGAGGCGGCGGCGGCGGCGGCG
>NC_058130.1:93073631-93123474 GCF_016433145.1 Gracilinanus agilis
GTCTTTTAGTGTGGAGGCTGCCAGATCCTGTGTGATCCTGATTGGTGCTCCTTGATATTTGAATTGTCTCTTTCTGGCTTCTTGTAAGATTTTTTCTTTTGCTTGAAAGCTTTTGAATTTGGCAATAATATTTCTAACCGATTTCTTCTCTGGGTCGAATATGGTGGGTGTTCTATGGATCCTTTCGATGTCTATATTGCCCTCTTGTTGTAGGACTTCAGGGCAATTTTGCTGAATAATTTCTTTTAGTACGGAGTCCAGGTTTTTATTAATTTCTGGTTTTTCTGGAAGACCAATTATTCTCAAATTGTCTCTTCTAGACCGGTTTTCTTGGTCTGTCACTCTCTCATTGAGATATTTCATATTTCCTTCTATTTTTTCAGTCTTTTGACTTTGTTTTATTTGTTCTTGTTGTCTTGAGAGATCATTAGCTTCTAATTGCTCGATTCTAGCCTTTAGGGACTGGTTTTCCTTTTCAATCTTGTCATTTCTGGTGTTCAATTTGCTTATCAGTTCATTTGATTTCTGAGCCTCACTTTCCAATTGCAAGATTCTACCTTTTAAACTGTTATTTTCTTGCCAGATCTCTTCCATTTTCCTCAGAATCTCAGTTTTGAACTCTTCCATAGCTTGTGAGGAGTTTTCCTTATTTGAGGAGGGTCCGGATGCTTGTTTGTTCTCCTCCTCTGTTTGCTCGGTTGTCTGGATTTTCTCTGTGTAAAAGCTGTCGAGTGTTAAAGACTTCTTCTTTTTGTTATTATTCTTTCTCTTCTGAACCTCCTGATGCTGAGTAGCCATCATTAGCCCAGCAGCTTCTCAGCTTTATCCTCGGGCTCAGTGTCTGTTCCCAATCTATTGGCTCCTGAGGTCTGAATTCTGGTTTTTTCCAAGGTCAAGCCCCCTGGTGGGCCCTCTTGCTTGATCCTCTGCTGGAGGTTTCTTTACAAGTCTCAGGGCGCTGCTTCCACAGTCGTATACCCGTCTGCACTGGTTCCCCACTTAGGCTTTAGTTCTGCCTCCACCCACGCCTCTGCTCAGCTGGCACTCTCTGCGCCCAGCGTCCTGCTCCGGCGCGCGGTCAGATTTCGTGTGCTTTTTTTGACTTAATGGGGTCCTAAGTCTTGCTGCTCTCAGGAACAGGTCCCGGAGCTGCTGATGACTCGATGGGTGCCCCAAACTTGCACTATTTCTTTTTAGCTGGGTTCGGAGCTATAGATGAGTGTGGAGGGGGTGGGGGTGGGGCGGTTGCTCAGCCCGCGATTGAATGAGAGCCCTTTGTAGCTTGGAAATGTCTCGATTCCACGTACCTTCCACGCTGTGCCCTGTTGTGGGGTTCCTCCGTTCGTCTGGACTTGTTTTTATGTCCCCTTGAGGAGTTTTGTGTGTTTTGGTCAGGAGAGGTTAAGAGCTGCTTCTTACTCTGCCGCCATCTTAACCCGGAAGCCCAGTTGTATTTAATTCTAATGACCCCATTTATGGTTGCTTTTGCTTTTTGGGGGGCAGGGGAAGAGACGAAGATACTGGTTTGCTGTTTCCTGTTCTAGTTCATTTAATAGACGAGGAAACTGAGGCAAACAGTATTAAGTGACTTACCCAGGGTCACACAGCTTGTAAGTGTCAGAGGCCAAATTTGAACTCAGAAAAATGAGCTGTCCTGACTCCAGGCCTGGCATTCTATCCGCTCTAATAGTCCCACCCTTTTAATAGGCACTTCTCAGGCACTAAGTTCTTACTTATCAAGTGTGGATTCCTCGGTTGGAGGAGTGACAGCCTGGAGAAGACCTGGCAGGCTCCAGTTCCCAGTCATTTGATTGATAACCCTAACAAGTGCCGTATAATCTACAACCCAGGGCTCAGGAGAGGGCAAAAGGAATTATTCTTTCCTGGGAATATTCCTGGGGATGATAAGCAGTAAGTAGTAGTTTGACTACAGCTGTGGAAATAGGCAAGGCTCTTAAAAGAACCCTGAAAAGTAAAGTTTTATTTTTTTTCTGAGTAAAGAACGAAAAGGCAATCTTCTAAATTGAAAAAGTCCTTCTTTCACTGGCTCCAGTCTCATCTGCTCCAAAAATCTCCTTTCCTTTGATGACTCTGGAAGTAAGAGAAGAATCTCTCAGGGAGGTGCTTTGTCTTGGGGAATGTGGCTGCCCTCAGAAAGCTCCTTCTCTAGCTGCCCCTTTTCTTCTCATAAGATCGGCTTTATGGATGAACTGGGCCCTGAATGACTGAAAGGTACCCCAACATTTTTAGCAAACCTAGGATGGGCTTTTCCCACCCAAATATCAGCAAATCAATTAGTGATCAGGCATAGAAATTCCTATGCCTGGCATATAGTAGGCAATAATAAATCAATTTAAATTATTAATAAAACAATATACTTTATATATTACACATAAATTGTTGTATTAGATCATGTATAATATACAATATATTAGATAATTGCACATAAATTCACAAAAGATGAATTATTAATCAACAATATGTTAATTAATATATGTTGATTACTTAATTGATTGAAAGATGGTAAAGGGAAGCTGTAGAAGTGCCTACAAAAAAGAAGGAAGGCCCTTCTCGGCCTTGTGGAGAGAGTGTTGATGGTGGGAGGTGGGAACCCAGCAACCCAGAGAGTGCTCCTCCTGTGTATCTTGCCAGTATTTTCTTGATGAATGTGATTATCTCTGCCTTATAGATAAGGAATTTGAGGCTCTTCAGCATCTATGACAAAGGATTATAGACTAGGGGTAAACTTATCAGGACTTTGGAAGACATAAAAACACTAGGCTGTGGGACCTTCCATGTGAACAGCTTTTCACTCTCTTAGAGACAGCTACATCATTCTACTCTTCATTTTTTTCTTTCCAGGCTAACAGTTTGAGTCCTTTCATAGAAGGCTTCCATGGAAAGATCTTGGAGCCTCTCCTAATCCTGGTTCTCCTTCTCTGAGAGCTCTGGAGTTTATCCAAATCTTTAATAAAATGCAGTGCTCAGAACTGCTGAATACTCAGAATAAGATGGGACAATTCTGTCTGTCTTCAGGGACAAAGTGGTTCTCCACTGGTTCTTTGGGTTGCTATTTCCCATTGTTGAATTACTTTGAGTTTGCAGCCCCATAAAACCCCATGATCTTCCTCATATAAACTGCTTGAAACATAGGAAGTGTTTCATAAATGCTTTACAATTGTATTTCATTCCATCCCAACCACTCTCCAAATTGATTTATGGAATTCTGCTAAGAAAGTCATTATAAGGTCCCTATATAACATTCCTTTTATGTAGTAGCAAAGAACTGGAAATGAGGAAGATGCCCATTCCCACTGGGGAAAATCTAAGCAAATCATGGTACAAATGGAATTTTACTATGCTGTAAGAAATGATGAATGTGATGAATACAAGGGAGCAGGGAAAAGTTTATCTGAGCTGACACAGTGAAGGAAGCAGAAACAATAAAACTATAAGCACAATGACTACAATGATGTTCTTGGAATCTCAGAGCTTTTCCTAGTGTGTGAGGGTGAGGCAGATCTTTTCTTGTGGTGGCTCTTGTCTATAAAAAACAATTTGATTAAAAATATATCATGAAATTCATGGACTTATGTGAAGTATATTGATTTATGGATGAAGATTTAGAATAATGGATGGAGGTTGGATGGATTTTTTTCTTGAATTGTTTGGGCAACAAACAATCCAATAAATTGATCAAGATCCAATCAGGGCACAGGAGGATTTTTGGAAGTACCCAGGTGGGGTGGTGGGACTTTAAGCTGCTATGGGGCAGGACAGACCCAGTAGGGTGGTAGGTGGTATTTTAGCTCAGCCTTAGTTGGTAGATGGTGCTCCTAGCTACAGGTCAAGATCCCAGGATTGGTATCATCAGGTGGACAAATCTAAGGCAGAATGAAAGGGTCTTCCTATCTGTCACCTCCACTTTCAATGAAAATCTTGGTTGAGAGTGGGCCAGGGATAGTTGGGAGAATAAGAGGCAGGGCCCATGGAAAAGTGGTAGAGGTCAGTGAGGACCTTATAGGCAGCCATTGTGTCATCTCCCAAGGTCCAAGCCAAAAACCCTAGGGTGGCCAAGATATCCAGGATCTTCTCTCAGTAACCAAGAATGGGAGTTTCCAGGATTAGGTCAAGGGCACAGTCAATTAAAAAATGGAGGTTGGTGGTGGGTCTCTGGATGATTGCAGGACAAGCTCAGAAAAGCTTTAGCTGCTTTCCTCTAAAGCAGGGGTCGGCAACCTTTTTGGCCATGAGAGCCATAAACGCCACATTTTTTAAAATGTAATTTCGTGAGAGCCGTACAGTGCTCACAGTGCATGCTCCTGTAACAGCACCTGAAAAAAAAAATTGACTTTATGGCTCCTGCAGAAATGCCGACATCTGCTCTAAAGCCTTGGTCCCTGGGCAGTCTTACTTGTGTAGGTCTAAGGGCAGTACTATGAAAAATACAGCAACCATAAAATAATTTTTAAAATGTTTCAAAATTACTAAGAATGGTTCCAATGAAGAACTATGAGAAGGCAGTTTCTTCCCACTCTATTGAAGTGGGATGTCAGTTCAGAGATCCAATAAATTACTTAAGATTTTTCAAGATTTTTTCCAATGTTATAGACCAATTTTGCTGATTTTTCTTCCTCTTAAATTTTTTTTTTTTGTTGTGTAGGTTTTCTGGGTCACAGAAGAGGAGGTACAGGAGAAATTTAGATACAGTGAAAACAAGAGATATACTTTTTGTATAAAAGAAGGCAATTGCCTGGGTGTGTCTAGGACATGGAATAGTGATATGTTGAAGGGAGAAAGTACAAGATATACCAGCAAATTGCTACTTGGAGTGAGTAACAATGGGAAGTTCAGAAAGACACTGTGTTTGCTAGGTTGGCTGACTTGGAGAATGATGATGCCTATCAGTCGGTTGATAAATATTTATTAAGCACCCACTGTGTGCCAGGCACTGAGCTGGGACAGTAATAGGAAAATTTGAAAAGGAGGTAGAGTTTTTCCAGCTTCTTGGAGGAAGAGGCCATTGTGAAATGGAAGAAGAAGACCAGGTAGCCATATATGTTGTGAACTCAACAGCATCAAGATGGAACCAAGTGACTTTTGTGAATTTTCTAACTCATATTTCCCAATGAGGTTATCCATTTATTTTACAATGTTCAAATATGGAAATTCAGAGGATTATAGGTTGAGAGTAGTTTGGGAGCCCAAGGATCTCTTAGTAGAAGTCTCTCATTTTAGAGAAGAAATAGAGGCTTAAGAAGGGGACATGAGACCTACAGTCAGTAATGGGCAGGGACTGCCAGCATTGGATCAGATCCCTTAAGGGGTAGTTAGGAAGAGGCTGATATAAGATTATAGGTTACTCTCTGTTTGAACTAGACACAGATGGTAAAAAGGGTTTAAAAAAACATAGAGCTCCTTGTTAGTACTCCCAGGGGTCAGGATGCAATTTGTGGGGAAGGCTAGAGTTTGGGCACCCAATATAAGATCTTACTATGGTGACTTGAGGGAACAGAGCAAAACTTAGGTGGTTGAAGGGTGAGATTTACTTACTTGGGCATGATCTTTGTCTTTCTGGGATGGGAAGCATGTGGTGGGGCCACCTGGGAGTTTCTGAGTTTTTTCTTTCTTTAGTAGATCAAGAGGCATTTCATCTGTGAATGGGAAGGGTAACTAATTAGGAAAATCTGAGATCAGAGACCAGCATAAGGAAAGAGAAAAAAAATCAATCCATGAAAGGGTCCCACTCAACAAAGCTAGGAGACTGTGAGTTCTATATGCTCAACACCCATTTCTTTTTTTTTCCAATTAAAAAAATCTTTTTTCCAATTATATGTAGAAACAATTTTTGACAATTTTTTTTGACATCTTAGATTTCAGATTTTCTTCCTCCCTCCTGATCTTTCTCCCCTCCCTGAGGTGGTGAATAGGCTGATACAAATCATACCTATTTCCATATAACTCATGTTATGAAAGAAGACACAGATCACACATACAATAGAAATCTCATGAAGGAAGTATGGTGGAAAATGGCATGCTTTGATCTGTACTCAGATTCTGATAGTTCCTTTTTTGGCTGTGGATAGCATTTTCATTATGAGTCCCTTGTGGTTATCTTGGAGACTTTCTTTGCTGATAACAGTTTAATCTTTCATAGTTGATCAACATATAATATTTTTGTTACTGTATATATTATTTTTCGGATTCTGCTCACTTCACTTTGTAGCAGTTCATATAAGTCTTTCCAGGTTTTTCTGAACTCATCCTGTTTATAATTTCTTATGGCTCAATCCTACTCTATTACAACCATATACCACAACTTGTTCATCCATTCCCCAAATGATGGACAACTCCTCAGTTTCCAATTTTTTGCCACTACAAAAAGAGCTGCTCAAGATGTTTTGGTACAGGAAGGTCCTTTCCCCTTATCTTTGATCTTTTTGGGATACAGACCCAGTAGTGGTATTGCTGGGACAAAGGGTATGTATAATTTTGTGGTCCGTTGAGCTTCATCCAAAATGGTTGTATCAGTTCACAGTTCCATCAACAGTGTATTAGTGTCCCAAATTTCCCACAACCCCTCCAACATTTGTCATTTTCCTTTTCGGTTGTGTTTGGTCAAACAATCTGATGGGCATGAGATGATATCTTAGAGATGTTTTAATTTGTATTTCTCTAATCAATAGTGATTTGAAACATTTTTTCATATGATTATAGATAGTTTTAATTTCTTTCTCTGAGAACTGCAAAACATGCCTTTGATCCTGTTTTGTTTGGGGAATGCTTTGTATTCTTATCAATTTGACTCTGTCAGAGATATTTGCTAATTTTCCCTCAAAATTTGCTGTTTCCCTTGTAATTTTGGTTGCATTGGTTTTATTTGTACAAAACCTTTTTAACTTAATGTAATAAAAATGATCTATTTCATTTTTTTGTAATGTTCTCTATGTCTTGTTTGGTCATAACTTCTTTCCTTATCCATAAATCTGGCAGGTAAACTTTTCCATGTTTCCCTAATTTGTTTATGGTGCCACTCTTTATTTCTAGATCCAGTAGCCATTTTGACTTTATGCTGCTGTATGCAATGAGATGTTAATCCATGCCTAGTTTACCTTTCCAGTTTTCTCAGTAGTTTTTGTCAAATAGTGAGTTCTTTCCCAAAAAGCTTGGATTGTTGGATATATTGAACACTAACTTGTTATAGACATGTATTGCCATGTGCTAATTACTTAATCTAGTCCATTGATCCACCACTCTATTTCTTAACCAGTACCATATTGTTTTTTTAAACATTTATTAATATTCATTTTTAACATGGTTACATGATTCATGCTCCTACTTTCCCCTTCACCCCCCGCAAACCCCCCAACCATAGCCAACGCTCATTTCCACTGGTTTTATCATGTGTCATTGATCAAGACCTATTTCCAAATTGTTGATAGTTGCATTGGTGTGGTGCTTTCGAGTCTACATCCCAAATCATGTCCACCTCAACCCATCCGTTCAAGCAGTTGTTTTTCTTATATGTTTCCTCTCCTGCAGTCCTTCCTCTGAATGTGGGTAGCATCTTTACCATAAATCCCTCAGAGCTGTCCTGTGTCACTGCATTGCTGCTGGTACAGAAGCCCATTACATTCGATTTTACCACAGTATATCAGTCTCTGTGTACAATGTTCTTCTGGCTCTGCTCCTTTCGCTCTGCATCAATTCCTGAAGGTCTTTCCAGTTCGCCTGGAACTTCTCCAGTTTATTATTCCTTTTAGGACAATAGTATTCCATCACCCGCATATACCACAGTTTGTTCAGCCATTCCCCAATTGAAGGACATACCCTCGTTTTCCAGTTCTTTGCCACCACAAAAAGCGCAGCTATAAATATTTTTGTACAAGTCTGTTTATCTATGATCTCTTTGGGGTACACACCCAGCAATGGTATGGCTGGATCAAAGGGCAGGCAGTCTTTTATAGCCCCTTGAGCATGATTCCAAATTGCCAGCCAGAATGGTTGGATCAGTTCACAGCTCCACCAGCAATGCATCAATGTCCCAATTTGGCCACATCCCCTCCAGCATTCATTACTCTCCCCTTCTTTCATTTTAGCCAATCTGCTAGGTGTGAGGTGATACCTCAGAGTTGTTTTGATTTGCATTTCTCTAATTATTAGAGATTTAGAACACTTTCTCATGTGCTTATTGATACTTTTGATTTCTTTACCTGAGAATTGCCTATTCATGTCTCTTGCCCATTTTTCAATTGGGGAATGATTTTTAACTCCTTGATTTAACTCCTTGTATATTTGAGTAATTAGACCCCTGTCAGAGTTTTTCGTTATAAAGATTTTTTCCCAATTTGTTGTTTCCCTTCTGATTTTGACTACATTGTTTTTGTTTGTACAAAAGCTTTTTAGCTTAATATAATCAAAACCATTAAATTTACATTTTGTAATTTTCTCTAACTCTTGCTTGGTTTTAAAATCTTTCCTTTCCCAGAGATCTGACAGGTATACTATTTTGTGTTCACTTAACTTATTTATAGTTTCCCTCTTTATATTCAAGTCATTCACCCATTCTGAATTTATCTTGGTGTAGGGTGTAAGATGTTGATCTAAACCTAATCACTTCCATATTGTTTTCCAAATTTCCCAGCAGTTTTTGTCAAATAGTGGATTCATGTCCCAAAAGTTGGGCTCTTTGGGTTTATCATACACTGTCTTGCTGACGTCATTAACCCCAAGTCTATTCCACTGATTCTCCCTTCTGTCTCTTAGCCAGTACCATATTGTTTTAATGACTGCTGCTTTATAGTATAGTTTAATATCTGGTATTGCTAGGCCCCCTTCCTTCACATTTTTTCATTATTTCCCTTGATATTCTTGATCTTTTGTTATTCCAAATGAAAAATTTATAGTTTTTCCTAATTCAGTAAAGAAGTTTTTTGGTAGTTTGATAGGTATGGCGCTAAATAGGTATATTAATTTGGGTAGAATGGTCATTTTTATTATGTTAGCTCATCCTACCCATGAACAATTAATGGCTTTCCAATTGTTGAGATCCAGTTTTATTTGTTTGGAAAGTGTTTTGTAGTTGTTTTCATATAATTGCTGTGTTTGTTTTGGTAGATAGATTCCCAAGTATTTTATACTGTCTAGGGTGATTTTAAATGGTGTTTCTCTTTCTACCTCTTGCTGCTGTGATGTGTTGGAAATATATAGAAATGCTGATGATCTATGTGCATTTATTTTGTATCCTGCAACTTTGCTAAAGTTGTTGATTATTTCTACCAGCTTCTTAGTTGATTCTCTAGGATTTTTTAAGTAGACCATCATATCATCTGCAAAGAGTGATAGCTTAGTCTCCTCATTGCCTATTTTGATACCTTCAATTTCTTTTTCTTCTCTAATTGCTACTGCTAGTGTTTCTAGTACTATGTTGAATAATAGAGGTGATAATGGGCATCCTTATTTCACTCCTGATCTTATTGAGAAGGCTTCTAATTTATCCCCATTGCATATGATGCTTGTTGATGGTTTTAGGTATATACTGTTTATTACTTTTAGGAAAGGTCCTTCTATTCCTATACTTTTCAGGGTTTTCAATAGGAATGGGTGCTGTATTTTCTCAAAGGCTTTTTCAGCATCTATTGAGATAATCATGTGATTTTTGTTTGTTAGACTGTTGATATGGTCAATTATGTGGATGGTTTTCCTAATGTTGAACCACCCTTGCATTCCTGGTATAAATCCCACCTGATCATGGTGGATGATCTTCTTAATTACTTGCTGGAGTCTCTTTGCTAGTATTCTATTTAAGATTTTTGCATCTATGTTCATTAGGGAGATTGGTCTATAGTTTTCTTTCTCCGTTTTTGGTCTACCTGGCTTTGGAATCAGTACCATATTTGTGTCATAAAAGGAATTTGGTAGGACTCCTTCTTTGTTTATCATATCAAATAGTTTGTATAGTATTGGGATTAGTTGCTCTTTGAATGTCTGATAGAATTCACTTGTGAATCCATCAGGTCCTGGTGATTTTTTCTTAGGGAGTTCTTTGATGGCTTGTTCAATTTCTTTTTCTGATATGGGATTATTTAGGTATTCTATTTCTTCTGCTGTTAATCTAGGCAATTTATATTTTTGTAAATATTCATCCATATCTCCTAGATTGTTATATTTATTGTCATATAATTGGGCAAAATAGTTTTTAATGATTGCCTTAATTTCCCCTTCATTAGAAGTGAGGTCTCCCTTTTCATCTTTGATACTGTCAATTTGGTTTTCTTCTTTCCTTTTTTTTTTTAGATTGACCAGTACTTTGTCTATTTTATCTGTTTTTTCAAAATACCAGCTTCTAGTCTTATTTATTAATTCAATAGTTCTTTTACGTTTGATTTTTATTAATTTCTCCCTTGATTTTTAGTATTTCTAATTTAGTTTTCATCTGGGGATTTTTAATTTGCTCGCTTTCTAATTTTTTGAGTTGCATGCCTAATTCATTAATCTCTTCCCTCCTAGTACCACATTGTTTTGATGGTTACTGCTTTATTATATAGTTTGAGATCTGGTATGGCCAGGCCTCCTTTCATTTTTTTTCATTAATTCCCTTGATATTCTTGGCCTTTGTTCTTTCAGATGATCTTTGTTGTTACTTTATCTAGTTCTATGAAATAATTTTTGAGTAGTTTAATTGGTGTAGCACTGAATAGGTAAATTGATTTAGGTAGGATTGCCATTTTTACTATATTAGCATGGCCCATCCATGAGCAATTAATATTTTTCCAATTGTTTAGGTCTGATTTTATTTGTGTGAAGAGTTGTATCCATGTAGTATCTTTTTTTTTTTTTTTTTTTTTGGTGAGTACACCCCTGAGTATTTTATATTGTCTAGAAATTATCTTGAATGGAATTTCTTCTTAATCTCTTGCTATTGGATTTTGTTGGTGGTAAATAGAAATGCTGATGATTTATGTGGGTTTATTTTGTGTCCTGTGACTTTATTAAAGTTGTTCATTCTTTCTATTAGATTTTTGGTTGATTCTCCAGGTATATCACCATATCATCTGGTACTTGAGGTAGGCCTGTCTACCTTTGTTTCTCATGGTGTGTCTGTCAAGGAAGTGGCATCCTTTACTCCACCATCTTATCTCCCAGCATGCAACTAAGACCTGTTCCTTAAAGGTTTCTTTTTGCTCCTTTGGTAGGCTTGGGAATGGGTTAAAAAGATGAGGATGGCTCATAGGCCAGGCCTTCTACAGATGCTACAGAAGGAAGCATTTTCTTTTACAGTGGAAACTTATAGGATTCTCAGAGAGGTTGGAAGCTTATCCTGCATGCAACCCGAAGGCTGCTTAAATTAAGACTCTTCCATATTGACCATATGGACACAAATGTCTCAACTCTTTTTCAATCAAATTTCAATCTTTCCCTTCTTCCCCTGTCTTGTCCTCATTAAGTTAATGAACATGTCAATTGTTACATTCCTCAATCATTTCACATCATTAGATTCAGCCCAACCATTCGCATATAATGGAGACATTTTTGAATTTTGACTTGTCAACCATTATACAAATTGTCTCTTGACATTTTTGTCTTTACCTAAGTAGTTGATTCATTTTAAAGAAGGTGCTGGGGAAAGCTAGATGGCTCAGTAGATAGAGAGCCAGGGCTGGAGGTCCTGGGTTTGAATATGGCTTCAGATACTTCATTGCTGTGTGAACCTGGGCAAGTCACTTAATCCCAATTGCCTAGCCCTTACTGCTCTTCTGCCTTGGAACCAAATACTTAGTATTCATTCTAAGACAGAAGGTAAGAGTTATTTTTTTATTACCTCCCCCAAAGAAGGTTCTACACAGGGCCCCAGGTACCCTAAAATGGACTTTGGCTGTTTGCCTACTTGGGGAAAGGAACAGACATCTTAAGTCCCTGAAGTGATAATGAGTTTAGACGGTGATCAGTCCTTAAGAATAGCCATTGATGAGTAAGTAGATGGACCCAAAATGGGTTAAAGGGAGACTGGAGGAAGGAGAGTCTTAGGAAAAGGAGTAGGTTTTCTTACCTGAGGTATCCAGGGAGGCTTTGCTCCAAATGGAAGCAAATGTGGTCAAGCTCTTTTTCCTTCAGATTTTCCACTGATTTTCTTCAGATTCTTGACTTCTATCTTGTCTAAGGAGATGAGTGGGGAGAATAGAGTCCGAAATAATTAATTGGGGTGAGAATTTTGTTCCCTTGACTTGTCACTTGCCTCACCCATTACCTAAGACTTGGCTATAAGATAGACTTAAAGATATATAGAAAGGAATCCTATTCTACTCTGGAGGCTCATAGGAAGCTTGGAGAAGGTGGAGACTAACATGGAGGTAACATGAAGGTAGTTCTCTATAAGACCCTCCCACATTGGCCACAAGGACAGAAATCTTCTAGATCTTTTTCAGCCCAATTGCATTCTCTATTTTCAAGTCACTGATATTTTAGAGAAAGGTTCTACACACAAGAATGTAAGTGGAAAGAATGACACCATAAAATAAAAAATAAATGTAATAAAATTATTAAGATCAAGTGGGATTTGAATGAAGAGATATGAGAAGTTACCTCTAACCTACTCCTTTGTGGATATGTGAAATCCATGAGTGTTACACATTGCATATGTTTTTGGACTTTTTCAATATATTGAGAAGTTGTGCTGACTTTTTTTCCCTCTCTTAAAAATACTATTTGTCATATGGGATAGCTCTATGGGATGGGGAGGGATGCATGAGATACTATAGTGATATCATATACAGAAAATGTTAATAAAATTTTATTTAAAAAAAAAACAACAGAAAAAGACTCAACAAAGGGCTCCCAAATAGGAATGAACATTTGCTATTTTGGGGGTAAGGGAGGAGACACCTTAAGCCACTGCAATGGTAGTGAGTTTAGCTAGTGGACCAGTCCCTAAGAATAGCCATTGATAAATAAGTGGGCCTAAAATGGCAGCATGGAAGACTGGGAGGAGACTCCCAGGAGAAGAGTGAATTTTCTAACCTGGCAGATTCAGAAAGATTAGGAAGGAGGAGCATGTTTCTTGAGATGAAGGCTAATGTGGTCAAGCTCTTTTTCCCTCTGTTTTTTTCACTGATTCTCTTCAGATCCTTGACTTCCATTTTAGCTGGGGAAAGGGTGGGGAGAACAGAAACAGAAGTAGGTCAGAAACATGGATTATTGGGGAAAGTATGGGCATTCAACAAAATTGAAGATTTCCAAATATTTGCACAAAAGAGACCAGGACTAAATAGAAAGTTTGATATCCAACCACAAAAATCAAGAGAAACATGAAAAGGTAAATAAGAAACAGAGGGGAAAGAAAGAAAACTCATAATTTTTTAAATTTGACTCTTTAAGGGCTTAAATAAGATCTAATCATCTGTATTCCTATGTGGAGAAATGCTATGTATAATTCTCTGTAGTGAACTCTATTCACTATTATAGCAATCAGAAGAATAACTAATAGGGAGAGGACAGAATACTAAATGGTCTAAGATGACATGGGGGTGGGAAAGAGGGAGGGAATAGTAGGGGACACCAAGAGAAATTTGAGTGAATAAGAAAAATAGGATATTCCATTACACACAAAGAGGGCATGGGAAGGGGAGGGGATAAATATTATTATAAGAAGGAGAGGAAGAGAGCATTAAGAGGTAATATTTAAACCTTACTCTCAGTGTAATCAACCCAGAGAGGGAAGAGTAGCTATATTATCCATTGGGATAAAAAACTGTATCTAACCCTACTGAGAAAGTCAGAAGGGATAAACCAAAGGGAGCAGGGGAGTGGGGAGGTCAAAAAAGGGAGGGGAGAATAAGGGGGAGGGAATTCATTAGGCCTTTAAAAATAAAAAGAGGGCAATAACAAGGGAGGGGGTAGAAATGGAAGTTAATCAAAGGAGGGGATAAGGGATACCAGCTCAAAGCAAACCACTGGTTTAAAAGAAAATAGTGTAAGAAGAAGGAGTGGGACTAGGGGAGGATACAAAAATGTCACTGAATGCACAACTGATAATTGTAACTCTTGAATGTGAATGGGATGAACTTTCTCATAAAACGGAAGCAAATAGCATAGTGGATCAGAAACCAAAATCCTACCATATGTTGTCTATAAGAAACACATATGAGGTGGGTAGACATACACAAGTTTAAGGTTAAGGGCTTGAGCAAAACCTTTTGGGCGTCAAATGAGAAAAAGAAGGTAGGAGTGGCTATTATGATTTCTGACAAAGCCAAAGTAAAAATAGATATGATTAAAAAAGACAGGGAAGGTCATTACATCTTGATTAAAGGCAGTATAAACAATGAGGAAATAACACTGCTCAATATGTATGCACCAAGTGGCATAGCACCCAAATTCATAAAGGAGAAACTGGCAGAGCTCAAGAAGGAAATAGATAGTAAAACCATAAATGGTGGGAGATCTAAATATTCCTCTTTCAGATCTAGATAAATCAGACCAAAAAATAAATAAGAAAGAGGTAAGGGAGGTGAATGAAGTCCTAGAAAAATTAGATTTAATTTATATGTGGAGAAAAATAAATAGGGACAAAAAGGAATATACCTTCTTTTCAGCTGCACATGGTACATTCACAAAGATTGACCATGTAATAGGGCATAGAATCATTGCAAACAAATGCAAAAGAGCAGAAATAATAAATGTAACCTTCTCAGATCATAATGCAATAAAAATAATAATTAGTGAGGGCACTTGGATAGGNTGTACGAAAATATTTATAGCTGCGCTTTTTGTGGTGGCAAAGAACTGGAAAAGGAGGGTATGTCCTTCAATTGGGGAATGGCTGAACAAATTGTGGTATATGCGGGTGATGGAATACTTTCGTGCTCAAAGGAATAATAAACTGGAGGAATTCCATGTGAACTGGAAAGACCTTCAGGAATTGATGCAGAGCGAAAGGAGCAGAGCCAGAAGAACATTGTACACAGAGACTGATATACTGTGGTAAAATCGAATGTAATGGACCTCTGTACCAGCAGCACTGCAGTGACACAGGACAGCTCTGAGGGATTTATGGTAAAGATGCTACCCACATTCAGAGGAAGGACTGCAGGAGAGGAAACATATAAGAAAAACAACTGCTTGAACGGATGGGTTGGGGTGGACATGATTTGGGATGTAGACTCGAAAGCACCACACCAATGCAACTATCAACAATTTGGAAATAGGTCTTGATCAATGACACATGATAAAACCAGTGGAAATGTGCGTCAGCCATGGTTGGGGGGTTTGCGGGGGGTGAAGGGGAAAGTAGGAGCATGAATCATGTAACCATGTTAAAAATGNACAGACTTGTACGAAAATATTTATAGCTGCGCTTTTTGTGGTGGCAAAGAACTGGAAAAGGAGGGTATGTCCTTCAATTGGGGAATGGCTGAACAAATTGTGGTATATGCGTGTGATGGAATACTTTCGTGCTCAAAGGAATAATAAACTGGAGGAATTCCATGTGAACTGGAAAGACCTTCAGGAATTGATGCAGAGCGAAAGGAGCAGAGCCAGAAGAACATTGTACACAGAGACTGATATACTGTGGTAAAATCGAATGTAATGGACCTCTGTACCAGCAGCACTGCAGTGACACAGGACAGCTCTGAGGGATTTATGGTAAAGATGCTACCCACATTCAGAGGAAGGACTGCAGGAGAGGAAACATATAAGAAAAACAACTGCTTGAACGGATGGGTTGGGGTGGACATGATTTGGGATGTAGACTCGAAAGCACCACACCAATGCAACTATCAACAATTTGGAAATAGGTCTTGATCAATGACACATGATAAAACCAGTGGAAATGAGCGTTGGCTATGGTTGGGGGGTTTGCGGGGGGTGAAGGGGAAAGTAGGAGCATGAATCATGTAACCATGTTAAAAATGTATTTTAATAAATGATTAAAAAATTTTTTTAAAAAGAAACATGGATTATTTTAAATAGACATTGGGCTAGTCACCCGCCTCATTCATCACCCAAGACTCCACCATAAAATAGATTTATAGACTTTATGGAGAGAGAGAAATCCTTTCCTACATGGAGAATTATAGGAGACTCAGAGCAGATGGGAGATTATCCTCAACACAACCTGAAGGCAGTTCTCTGTAAAGTCCTCTACACTGGCTAAGGGACATGAATATCCTGGCTCTTTTTCAGTTGAACTACAATTTCTTTGTTCATTCTCAGCCTCAACCTCATAAAGTTGATTGTTAGAACTCATATTTAAGATTTACTATTATTTCTATTAGTTATCATGTCCATTAGTTTCTGTCTAAATTTGGTAGTCTTTTGAAGATATTTTCTGGATCCCAAATCTGTCAGCCTAATGTGTGAGCTTGATCTCCTACTACTTGAAGGCAGCCCCTTGTAAGACTTTCCCACATTTGACCTGTGAATGCAAATCACCACCCGCCCCCCCAATCTCAGCCCTATCTTTTTTTTTTGCCAGATTTCCTCTTGACTCATATATTTGTGGACCTCAATAAAAACTTTGGATATTTAGGCAAAGGAGTAGTCATAATAACCTTTTCCTCTATCATCAGTTCTTGGAATTGGCTTTGGAGATGCTGATGAATGGAGAAAGAACAGGGAAAGGGAAGCTCAAAGTGGGCCCCATGGGAGAGGGGTTGGTGTTTCTTACTTGAGGAATACACTAGGGACTGAAGTCCTCAGAGTGTCTCAGGGTTAAAGGAGAAGGGGCTTATCTCTGGCTCATCTTCCTCATTTGAGAAATATTCTGGTCTCATTTCTGAGGGGAAAGAGAGAGACACTAAGAGGTAAATGGTTTGGTTGTGATTCTGACTGGGCCCTGGGCTTCTCAGCTGCCTCCCTTGTCCCACCCTTGGTTGTGAGAAAAATTTATAGATGATGCGGTAGTTAAGAATTATGAAAGTTGGAGGAAACCTTAGAGATCTTCTCCTCCAGTCATCTCTGTTAGACATGATGTAGGGGAGAACTTGAGAAGGGAAGTGATTTGCCCGAGGCCATATAGATAATTGAAAATGGCAGAGCAGGGATTTTCCAGCAAACCAGTCTCTCAGTGTCCCAGAGCCTTTCTTCCATCTTTTCCCCTACCCACTCTTAGCATAATGAGAATTCTGGTCAATAGCCCAGGGAGAATAGTAGGAACCTGAGAGACACACTAGAGACCTAGTGACAGCCCAGGCCAAGACCTTGCTCTATATTCCCAGATATTCTTTTCTGTCCACCAGTTTCTAATGATCTCTCCTTCCAAGTTTCCAACCTTCATTCCTCAATAATCTCTCTTCCCTCTAGTTAAAAACAAATTCCCATTTCCCTAAAGCCTTGACTTATTTGTAGGGAACAAAATTGGGCAGCAACTTCAACCTTAAGCCTTTAAGGTGTTGTTGGGGTGCTGTGCTACCTCAGCTTTCAGATCTTTGGGGGTCTTCAAGTACTTTATCAGGCTCCAGTATTAGCTCTTGGATGCTCTGTGGAATGGATGGTGATTCCTGAGTTGATCATTTATATCCTGGGTTATGGGGTGGAACCTTAGAGTCGAGGTCTGAGCTCTCAACTTATGAATTGATTGACCCCTAGAAGTTATCTATTTCTTCCTAAAGTTGACCAACACTAAATGGCAACTCTATCAAACACCAAATTTCCACATTTGCTCTCCAAAAGGATTGAGAAATGGGTGTTAGATTTGTTGTGAAATCAAGGCAAGGAGACACAGTAGCTAACTAGAAGGGAGGGTAGAAGCAACTGTGTTTTGAGGATCTGGGAATCATGACTATATTTGTGGACAGCAAGAAAGGATCCAGTAGAAAGGAAGGGACTGAAGATTAGAGAGAGTGGCTGTCATCTGTTGGAGAAGATGGGAGTGGATGGCATAGAGGGGACACATAGAGGGGTTGGCCTTGTCAGAGAAGGGACACCTTTTTCTTTGTTATTGGAGTGAAAGTGGAGATGTGAGGAAGATCTGTGAGTGATGGGAAGTGAAGAGGAAAGTATTGACAAATAGCCTTAAATTTTTTTCAGTGAACTACAAAGCAAGTATTCAGCAGACAGATGAAAAATAGAATTTCTTCAAAAAAGCTTTGAAGAAATAAAAAATTTGAAACTGATGCTGAGGGGACTACGAAGTCACTTCCTATCATAGGGGTGATGGAATCAATATATAGAATGAATGTACATTTTTGGGTATAGTCAATGGGTGAATTTGTTTTGGTAGAGAACACATATTTTTTATAAGTTTAAAAAAATTTGCATGGATGGGGCAGCTAGATGTCTCAGTGGATTGATAGCCAGACCTAGAGTTGGGAGTTCAAATTTGGTCTCAGACACATCCTAGCTCTGTGACCTTGGCCAAGTCACTTAACCCCTCATTGCCTAGCCCTTACTAGATTTTTGCCTTGGAACCAATACTTAGAAAAGATTCTAAGATAGAAGGTAAGGGTTTTCAATTTTTTAAAAATTGCATGGAGGATTGCTGGGTAGCTCAGTGGATTGAGAGCCAGAACTAGAGATAGGAGGTCCTGGGTTCAAATTTGACCTCAGACACTTCCTAGCTGTGTGACCCTGGGCAAGTCACTTCATCCCCATTGCCTAGTCCTTGCCACTCTTCTGCCTTGGAATCAATACACAGTATTGACTCCAAGACGGAAGGTAAGGGTTTTTTAAACAATTGCATGGAGTGGGGCAGGAGGTTGAGGGGGATTGGAATAGCATTAACCTTTTTTCCTCTTCCTCAAATACTAGAACAGAAGGAAGTCCAGAAAGATCTGGAAAACAGGAAGACAAGTTGTATGAATACTTAAAGAAAAACAAGCTCAATAGCATATTCATAGTTTCATGTACAATCTTCTTTTTAACAATGTATATGGAAATGCTCATTTTAATTGAAACTTTTAAACTGGAAAATAAGAGTCAGTGAATCAATTATGAAGTAGATTGATTATCTTGCTTCAAGGAATACTCAGTTGAGATAATATGAATTTGTAGTGAACCCCATTAATTGATTAGATGCAAATGTTGTTCTTTTGTGCCTGAGAGGGAGAGAATACGTTGAAATGGGAATCCAAGCTTCACTCAGGGAGGAAAAGAGGAATATAATGAGAGTAGATCAGACTGGGATTTGAGAAGATATGATTATTTGTTGATTGAAGAAAGGAACAAGAGATTCAAGAGTAGAAGACAGGGAAAAGCTGAGCGAGTTTGCCAAAGAATCAGTTTAGGGAATGTTATAACTCAAGTAAATCAAAACACCCATCTTTAAGCTATGTACCTTTATTTTTTCTTGTGACCAAACTAAGCAAGTTTTTTTTTTTTTTAATTTTAAACCCTTGTACTTCGGTGTATTGTCTCATAGGTGGAAGATTGGTAAGGGTGGGCAATGGGGGTCAAGTGACTTGCCCAGGGTCACACAGCTGGGAAGTGTCTGAGGCCGGATTTGAACCTAGGACCTCCTGTCTCTAGACCTGGCTCTCAATCCACTGAGCTACCCAGCTGCCCCTAAGCAAGTTTTTAACTAGATATCTCAGGGTACCATAGTTCTTATAGCCCTATCTTGAGATACTCTAAAACAGGAGTTGGCAATGTATAGCTCTCAAGCCATATCTGGCTCTTTTGAGGGCCAGATATGGCTCTTTCTGCAGGAGCCATAAAGTCAATTTTTTTTCAGGCGCAGTTACAGGAGCGGCATTGTGAGCACTGTACAGCTCTCACGGCCAAAAAGGTTGCCGACCCCTGCTCTTAAAGAGTTGTGCATTGGCAAGTAGAGACTCGAAGGAAAAAATGGATTATCCTCAATGATTATAGGAATATCTAGAAGAAATGAAGACACAAATAATGAAATAATAAATTTAGGAAGAAAGAATTAGAAGGCGAATAAATAATTTAGAATTGAAAATGATGTATCTTAACAATTAACAACCTTTTCCAAAAATTGGGTAACCAAGGTCTTGGCAAGTTGACCTGGGATGAGATCTCTCTACCTAGAGAAACTAAGGAGCCTCTGTCCTGCAGAGTTGCTATAACCTGGAATAGATTGGAGAGACTTTGGAGTGTGGATAGACATTCTCTAACTGCTTCCAGATGGGATAACCAGGTGTTGGGTAGGAAATTCTTAGAATGACTCCAGAGATTTGAACAATTTATCTTGTCTTTGTCCTTTAGAATGCTCCGTTCCTGTTTTTTTTTTTTTTCCTCATAGATTCCTTGAAAGTTAGGAGACCAAGCTACAGGAAAATCATTTTCCAGGCCAGATTTTGCAGGTAGCTTAGGCTTGATTTCCCTGAGATGACTGAGTAACCTTAAGAGAGTGAATTTCTGGACCCAAAGCTGCCATAGCCAACAAAATGAATTTGATGGTGCCAATGTTATGTAGGAACAGAGGTAGGGTTGCATGTGAATGCTTTTCTCTTGCTTTGTCTTGGAAGTAAATAAACATTTTGTAAGAACTTACTAATATTAAATGGTTTAAAAAAAAATGGAGCACTAGTCATTGGTACCTAACAACAGGGTTTCAATTGATGGCATTAGAGAAGAGACTCTTCCACCCTTCAGGGTTACCCTTGAGAACCCTTGACTTGGCTCTAGAAGAGAGAGTCAGAACATTCACTTTTTGTTTATTTTTGCCTACTTTCCTATTCTGTTTTCTTTTTTATTTAAATTATTTTCTTTTTAAATTTTGATTTCCATATTCTCTCTTTGTTTCTCTTTCAACCTTCCCTTTCCCTCTGAGAAAGCAAGCAAAATGTTGTCAATTATATGTGTAAATTCATGCAAAATAGATTTCCATATTGTTGTTTAGTGTTTTTTTTTTCCTTTGTGTCTGACTCTTTGTGACCCTATTCATGGTTTTCTGGCAAAGATAGTGGAGTTGTTTGCCATTTCCTTCTCTAGCTCATTTTACAGATAAGGAAATGGTGGCAAACAGGATTAAGTGACTTGCCCAGGATGACACAAAGATGAGTCTTCCTGATTCCAGGTCTGGCACTCTATCCATTAGGCATCACTTAGGAGGCCCAGTTTTCATATTAGCTATGTCACAAAAAAAAAGCAAGAAAAAGAAAGAAAACAAGAAAATTATTTTTTAATTTGCACTCAGAGTTCATCAGTTCTCTCCCTGGAGGTGAACAGCAATTTTTTAACATGAGTCCTTTGGAATTGTCTTAGATCATTGTATTGATCAGAATAGCTAATCTTTCATAGTTGATCATCTTTGAAACATTGTCACTTCACTTTGCAAAAGTTCATATCAGGGGCACCATATTTTTCTGAATCCCTCACTGCCCTCTGCCATTTTTTACAGCACAACTGCAATCCATCACAATCATATGCCAAAACTTGTTCAGCCATTCCCCAATGGATGAGAATCTCCTGGATTTACCACAAAAAGAGCTGTTAAAAATATTGCCATACTTACAGATCTTTTCCCTTTTTCTGTGATCTCTCTTGGGTACAGATCTAGTAGTGGAATGCTAGGTCAAAGAGTACGCTCAATTTCATAGCTCTTTGGGCATAGTTCCAAATTTTTCTCCAGTATGCTTGGACCAGCTCACAACTCCACTAACTGTTTATTAGTACCTATTTTGCCCTCATTCCCTCCAGCATTTGTCATTTTGATAAGTATGAGATGGTATCTCTGAGTTGTTTTCATTTGAATTTCTCTAATCAATATTGATTTAGAGCATTTTCTACATTACTATAGATAGCTTTTGATTTTTTCTTCTGAAAACTTCCTGTTCGTATTCTTTGATCACTTGTCAGTTGGGAAATGGCTTTTGTTTTTATAAATTTGACTCTGTTCCCTATATATTTGAGAAATGAGACCATTCTCAGGGAAAGTCGCTATAAATCTTTTTCATATTGTTATACTTTTCATATTGTTTATGGTACCTCTTTGTGAAATATAGTTTCCCTAATTGTCTTTTAAAATTACATCTGTTTTTACTTTTTCCTTCTCTGAGATCATATTGACTACTCCTGCTTTTTTACTTCAGCTGAAGCATATCAGATTCTGCTTTAATTTAATTGTGTGTGCCTTTCTCTTTCCAGTATGTATCCTGTAAACAACATATTGTTGGATTCTGGTTTCTAATCCATTCTATCTGGCTCCATTTTATAGGTGAGCTTTTCATATTCACATTCATAGTTGTGATTACTAATTATATATTTCACTCCATCCCATTTTCTTTAGTTTCTTCTTCTTTCTTTTTATCCTTCTTGAAAGTCTATTTTAATTCCAACCACCGCTTCTCTTAATCTGCTCTGTCTTTTATCATCTCCCTCTTCTTTTCTCTGATGCCTTTCCTCTCCTATTTCCCTACTGGGTAAAATTGATTGAACTGAATGTGTAAGTGTGTGTATATTCTTTCCTCTTCAAGCAGTTCCAATGAGAATGAGGTTAAAAATTTGTCTACTACTTCCCATGATGTCCCCCTCCATTATAAAAGCTTTTTCTTGACCATCTCTTTTATATTAAAAAAAAAATTCCATTCTGCCTCTCCTTTCTTCCTCCCAATACATCCCTCATTCTCGCCCCTACTTTTTTTGGGGGGGAGATAATTCCAAGATGATTGACTCACCCCCATGTCCTCTAACTATGTAAATTCCTTTTAACAGCCCTAATAATGATAAAGTTCTTGGAAACTACTTATATTATCTTCCTATGTAGGAATGTAAACAGTTTAACTTTGAGTCCTTTATGATTTCTCTTTCATGTTTACCTTTTTATGATTCTCTTGGATTTTATATTTGAAAGATAAAATTCCTATTCATCTCTGCTTTTTTTTTAAACAGGAATGCTTCAAAGTCTTCTATTTCATTAAAAATCCATTTCTCCCAACAAAGGATTACACTTATTTTTGCTGAGTAGGCTATTCTTAATTGTAAACGTGGATTCTTTGAATTTCCAAATTATCATATTTCAAGCTTTCTTCTCTTTGGTACCTGCTAAATCTTATGTGTGTGTACCTGACAGTGGCTCCACAATATTTGAATTATTTCTTTTTGGTTACCAGAAGTATTTTATCCTTAACTTGGGGGCTCTAGAATTTGGCTGTAATATTCCAGGGAGTTTTTATCTTGGGATCTTTTTTTAGGAGGTAATCAGTGGATTCTTTTAATTCCTGTTTGGTCTAAATGTGGCAGTTTTCCTTTATAAATTCTTGAAATATGATGTCTAGGATTTTTTCGTACATGGCTTTCAGGTAGTCCAATAATTCTTTTTTTTTTTGCTTTTTTTTTTTTATTTTTTTTTTATTTTAAACCCTTAACTTCTGTGTATTGACTTTATAGGTGGAAGATTGGTAAGGGTAGGCAATGGGGGTCAAGTGACTTGCCCAGGGTCACACAGCTGGGAAGTGGCTGAGGCCGGATTTGAACCTAAGACCTCCCGTCTCTAGGCCTGGCTCTCAATCCACTGAGCTACCCAGCTGCCCCTCCAATAATTCTTAAATGATCTCTCCTTGATCTATTTTCTGGGCCAGCTGTTTTTCCAATGAGATATTTCACATTTTGTTCCATTTTTCATTTTTTTTACTTTATTTTATTGTTTCTTTATGTCTTGTGTAATCATTAGTCTCCACTTGCCAGATTCTAATTTAAAAAATTTTTTAATTATTTTTATTTTAATAACAAATTTCCCCATACATTTTCCAAAGTTATATGATCCATAGTCTTCCTCCTTTCTTCCCTTTCCCCTCCCACAGCTGACAAGCAATTCAATCTGGGTTATATATGTATTATCACCCAAAATATATTTCCATATAATTCATTTTTATAAATGAATAATCTTATAAAACCAAAACTCCAAAATATATACCCAAATAAATAAGTGGTAAATCATGTTTTCATCTGCATTATACTCCAACAGTTTTTTCTCTGGAGGTGGATAGCATTCTTTTCCATAAGTCCCTCAGAATTGTTTTGGATCATTGTATTGCTGATAGTAGCTAAGTCTATCACATTTGATCATTCCACAATATTGTAGTTCTGGTGTATAATGTTCTCCTGGTTCTGCTTATTTCATTCTGCATTAGTTCATGTAGGTCTTCTCAGTTCTTTCTGAAATCATCCTGTTCATCATTCTTTGTAGCACAATAGCATTCCATCACTATCATATACCACAATTTGTTTAGTCATTCCCCAACTGAGGGACATCTCTTTAGTTTCCAATTCTTTGCCAACACAAAAAGAGCAGTTTTAAATGATTTTGCACAAACAAATCCTTTCCCATTAAAAAAAATCTCTTTGGGGTACAGACCTAGTTGTGGGATTACTGGATCAAAAGGTATGCTTATGCATTCTTTTATAGTCCATTGTGCATGGTTGGATCAATTCACAGCTCCACCAGCAATGCTTTATTGTTCCAATTTTGCCACATTCCCTCCAACATTTAGCATTTTCCTTCTGATTGGTGTGAGGTGGAACCTCAGAGTTGTTTTACTTTTCATTTCTCTAATCAAGAATGATTTAGAGCATTTTTCATATGATTATTGATAGTTTTTATTTCTTCATCTGAAAACTGCCTATTCATATCCTTTGACCAATTATTAATTAGGGAATGCCTTGGATTCTTATGAAATTTGATTTAGGTTTTTTATATTTGAGAAATGAGTCCTTTGTCAGAGAAATTTGTTTTTAAAATTTTTCCAATTTATTGTTTCCCTTCTAATCTTGATTGCATTGCTTTTGTTGGTACAAATACTTTTTAATTTAATATAATAAAATAATTCTTTTTACATCTTGTAATGTTCTCTATCTCTTGTTTGGTCATAAATTCTTCTTTTCTCTATAGATCTAACAGGCAAATATTCTATGTTTTCCTAATTTACTTATAATATCACCCTTTATGTCTAAATCAGTGATGGGCAAACTACAGCCTGACAGATGGGGCCCCCTGAAATGTTCTATCCCACCACACAACATTATTCCTAATCTGACAAATACAATGAGTAGGACACAATACAATGAAACTTCTAAAGAGTTGTCTTAGAAACAGACTGACAAATGAGCATTTCCTTTCCTTTGGCTCCCTCTTTAAAAAATTTGCCCATCACTGGTCTAAAACATATACCCATTTTGACCTTATCTTGGTATAGGTTGTGAGATATTGATCTAAACCTAATTTTTGCCATACTGTTTTCCAGATTTCCCAGTAGTTTTTGTCAAATAGTGAGTTCTTATCCCCAAAGCTGGCATCTTTGGGTTTATCAAACACTAGATTGCTGAGGTCATTTATCCCTAATCTATTCCATTAATCCACCAATTTATTACTTAGCCAGTGACAGATTGTTTTGATGATTACTGTTTTATAGTACTGTTTAAGATCTGGTACTTTGGCCCCCATCCTTCACATTTTTTTTCCCATTAGTTTTTTGATATTCTTGGCATTTTGTCCTTCCAGGAGAATTTTGTTATTTTTTCTAGTTCTATACAAAGTTTTTTGGTAGCTTGGCTGTTATGGCACTGAATAAATAAGTTAATTAGGTAGGTTTGTCATTTTTATTATATTAGCTTGACCTACCCATAAGAATTTAATGTTTTTCTAGTTGTTTAGATCTAACTTCATTTGTGTGAAAAGTGTTTTGTACTATGTTCACCTAATTCTTGCGTTTATCTTGGCAAATAGATTTCCAGGTATTTTATATTGTCTAGAATGATTTTCTTTTTTCTTTTTTAAATTTTTATTTAATTTATTAATTTATAACATTTCTCCATGGTTATAGGATTAATGTTCTATCCCTCCCCTCCTCCCATCCCCTCCCATAGCCCACAGACAATTCCACTGGGTTTTACATGTGTCATTGATCAAGACCAATTTCCATATTATTAATATTTGCATTAGGGCGTTCATTTTGAGTCAATATCCCTAATTATATCCTCATCCACCCATGTGATCAGGCAGTTGTTTTTCTTCTGTGTTTCTACTTCCACAGTTCTTCCTCTTAATGTGAATAGTGTTCTAGAATGATTTTAAATGGAATTTCTCTTTCTAACTCTTGATGCTGAGTTTTGTTGGAAATATAGAGAAATGCTGATGATTTATGTGGGTTTATTTTGTATCTTGCAACTTTGTTAAAGTTATCAATTATTTCAACTAGTTTTTTAGTTGATTTTCTGGGATTCTCTAAGTATACCATAATATCATCTGTAAAGAGTGATAGTTTAGTTTTCTTATTACCATTTCTGATTTTTAAGGAATCATTGTCTTCATTGAACTTTAGGATCTCTTTTCCCATTTCTCTGATTCTGCTTTTTAAGGAGTTCTTTTCTTCAGTGACCTGTGCTTTTAAAGAAATTCTTTCCTTTTTGTGAATTTTTGGGCCTCTTTTTAACATCAGGCCAATTCTATTTTTTTAAGACTATATTTTCCCAGTATTTTTATGCCTCATTTACCAACTTTTCAATTCATTTTCTCATAATGTTCTTGTGTTATTTCTCATTTCTTTTCCCAAAATTTCCTTCATCATTCTTATCTCTTTTGTTAACTCTTCTGGAATTCTTGTTGGGCTTGAGTCCAATTAACATTTTTCTTGGAGGCTTTGCTTATGCAGTGATCCCTCATCTATCACGGGAGTTATGTTACAGAGACCCCTGCAATAGGTGAAAATCAACAAAGTTAGAGGCATTATATTTATTTTATTATTTATATATATTTTAAGGCTTTATAAACCCTTTCCACTCTCCTATAAATTTTTTCCACACTCTTATTAACCTATAATCACCAGGCCAATCAGCAACCAGGATACAGAACACACTGCTGTGGTTGGTTGCCTTTCATTCCATCAGCCAATAGTGTGCCACAAAAATCTTGCAATATAGTGAAAACTCTGCAAACCAGAATTAGATATATATTTTAAAAAATCTGAGATATAATGAAGCTGTGATAAGTGAACCACGATATATCGAGGGATGACTGTACTGCTTTTCACACTGTTGTCTTCTTTTGAGTTTATATTTTGATATTTCCTGCCATCATAGTAGCTTTTTATGGCCAACTTTGTTGTTTTTTTGTTGTTATCTTCTCATTTTCCAAGCTTGTTTCTTGACATAGAACATTATGATCTATTTGAGTTCTGTTCTCCTGGGGATGGAGAGGCATTGTCCCAAGCCTTAGGCTTTTATGTGCTTTTGTTTTTAGAGATCGTTTTGAGGGTCTGCAAGTTTTCAGTGTTTCTAAGGTGGTGTGATATGGTGAGAGGTGTGGTAACTGCTCTCCTGGTCTGCATCCTGGTCTTTACTCTGCTCCCTGGCAACCACGAGTGTTAGTGCTCCTCTTAGCTCTAGAGCTGTGACCAGATCCCCTGCTCTCCTGCAAACACCAGCACTGGTACGTTTCTTTGCCTTCAAACTGGGACTAGGGTCTCTGTTCCTTTGTGACTGACCACGAGTGCTCCTATGTGAACTAGAACTGTGACCCAGAACTGAATGTGTGCAATGGAGTTGTCAGTCAGTACCAGCTTCACTTTGTGCCAGCACAAAGGTCTCCAACAGCCTCCAAGACTAATGGCTGCTGCTGAGGCAGTGTTCTGGGATAACTCCCACCCAGTGTCACAGACTTCTCCTGCAAATTCCCTAAGTTGTTTTAGGTTGGAAAAATATCTCACTCAGACCTTTTGTTGGGATCTCCAAAATTTGGTTTGAGGAATTATTTTAAAGTTGTTTGGAGAGTAATGTAGGAAAAGTTCACCTGGGTGACTGTCTTTAATCTGCCATCTTGTCTCACATTGGTGGGTTTTTAAAAGAAGCCCCTACTGCATTTTCACCACACTAGAATAGAGCAAACAGATACCAATAATTCAATGAGAAAAGAATAAGTATTTGAATAAAATCAAATGCCTGAAAAAATATGATAAATGTAAGATATCTGATATAAAAAAAACTGATCTGGAAAGCAGGCCGAGGAAAGATAATTGAAGAATCATTGAAATCTTTTCAAACCATAATTCAAAAGGAAAAAACCCTGGACATAATAATTCAAGAATTCATACATTCAGATTGCTTAGATCTTTTTAGAAACACAGAGCAAAGTGAAGAAAGTATCCACCAATCATTATAGCTCATAATCAGAGTTTTCATGTCAAAGAAAAATACTTCTATCATCTAGAAAGAAGTAATTCAAGTACTATGGAGCCATAGTCAAACTCACACCTTCTGGCAGCTTCTCCTCAAAATTAGAGGAGAACTTGAAGTACAATATTCCAAAGGGCAAAAAGATATAGGTGTACTACAAATTATAACTTAATCTGAAAAGCTGAGTAAAATCCTCCAAAGGAAAAAATCGAATCTTTGATGGAATAGAGGACTTTTAAGCATTTCTGATGGAAAGACCAAAGATGATTAGGAAATATAAACACAAGAGACAAGAGAAATGAAGAAGAATAAATTTACTTTAGCAGTTGGAAAAAGTTGTATACTAGTATAGTCCTAACATTTTAATAGAAAGAAAATAAAAAGTTGATTTTCATAATCCTAAAGACTGCCAAGGATATTCTATATTTAAAATAAAAACAAAACTGGGTATTGCTAGGTGGCTCTGGATTGAAAGCCAGACCTGGACCCTGGAGATCCTGGGTTCAAATCAACCTCAGATACTCCTTAACTGTGTGACCCTGGGCAAGTCACTTAATTCCAGTTGCATAGCCCTTATCACTCTTCTGCCTTGGGACCAATATACAGTATTCATTCTAAGATAGAAGGTAAGGGTTTTTAAAAAAGAAATAAAAAACCAAAACCAAACTAAGGACCTGAGGGTAGATTGATTCTCTTCTGTTGGTTGCAAGAGGGAAAAGATAAGGGTTATTAAAAGGAACATTTTCTATGCTAGTAGAAAAGAAAAGGCTAGAATTTGCTCTTTTTCATAATTGAGGTACATGAGAAGAAGTGCTTAGAAACATGGAGGAACGGGCAAGGAGAGTGAGCATCAGATGAACCTCAATCTTATATGAAATAAACAAAGGAGATTGAATACACAAAACACCAAAAATTTGGTATAGAAGTAATCAAAATCTATAGAGAAAGAAGTATGAATGGAATTGGGGGAGGTTAAAGACTGTGAAAATCCTGGAGAGAGACTGGCTGAAAGGGAAATAAACATCCTTTTCCTGTGTAAGAAAATGAAGAGAACAGAAAAGATTTAGATAATAATTTGTAGATTCAAGCTGCTCTCCTGATTGCTATCCCAAATTATATATCCAATCCTTGATTGCCTTCCTGCAAAATACTAGTTGCACAACAAATACACAGAACAAATACCAAGCAAACCCACTAATTTGGGAGTCAGAGGAAGCATAAATTGTGGAATGGCTGAAAAATTGTGCTATATTACAATAATGGAATATGATTGAGCCACAGGAAATTATGAAGGGTAATTGCAGAGAATCCTGGATAGCATGAATTGACACAGAGCAAAATGAGCAGAACCAGAAAATCAATTTATTCAAAAACAGGAACATCGTAAAGAAAAACAACTTTGAAGAACTTAAGAACTCTGATGATGCAATAATTAACTGTTTGTCCAGAGAACCTTCTCCTGACAAAGAGGTGATAGACTCCAAGATGCACAAAAAGAAATTTTTGGATGAGGTCACTAAGTGGACTCCTTTTGCTTGACAAGTCTTATTTGTAAAAGGTATTTTTGTTATTTTTTCTCTCCAATTTTTAATTGGCAATTGGGGTTAGTAATACTAATTAAAAAAGGTCATTGAAATTTAAAAAAATAATACATAGAAGAATCTAGAAAAAAAACAGACAAGTAGGATGGTTTGAAAGTTCTAAGTGGAATTTATAATAAGCTTTAAAAACAAACCATAGGAGATGGGAAATTCAGGGCTTCATATATGATTTTCTTTCTGTGTTTTGCTGTGTAAATGGAAATTATAATTTTGGGGCTTAAATTAAATTTTTAAAAAAGTAGATATTGCTCCAGTCAGAAAAAAAAATTTCATTTAGTTGGAGAGGGGGTAGAAGAAACTGAATCTGCCTTTTTGGATCTCTCTCTTATTGCTTATAGAGCAATAAATTGTCTCTGAAGCAGCTAGGAGGCACAGTGGGTAGAGCACAGGGTCTGGAGCCAGGGCATTTTGATTGGTACAGAACTTAACTTGGAAAATTAATTTAGGTGTTATCATTTTTATTATGTGGGTTGGACAGCAGAAAAAGAAACTTAAAAGTGGGTAGGTGTTTTGGGGGTGAGGGTTGAGTTGGCATGATGAAGTCCAGAGGATGTTGCTGATGGGAAATGATGAAATCCAGTATTTGGGAGTTCTCTATTATCCAGGGCAGCTAGGTAGCACAGTGGATAGAGCACTCAGGACTGGAGTTGAGAAGATTTGAGTTCAAATTTGACCTCAGACACTTACCAATTATGTGACCCTGGGTAAAATCACTTAACCTGTTTGCTTCATTTTCCTCATCTGTAAAATGAATAGAAGAAGGAAATGGCAAACCATTCCAGTATCACTGTTGCCAAGGAACACCAAATGGGGTCATGAAGAGTCAGACAAGACTGAAATGACTGAAGAACAACAACTCCATTATCCACCCTCCATTCATTCCATTCAGAGAGGAGGAACTCTGTTGGATTTAGCGTAAGTTTTAGGTTGATGGCATTCCATCTTAAATGATTCTACAAAATACATAAAACATATGCTACATAGAAATAAATTAAATACATGCTACATGTAAATATATAAAATTTATACCATTACAAAATACATACTACGAAGCAGAATCAGGATTATCTGATACTGGCTAGAAAGCACACAATTTCATCAAATAAACAATTAGATAAATAAGACACTGCCCCACTCCCAAGTTCCATTGGAACATAGTAGCATAGTGTTTGATAAACTCAGGGATTCCATCTACTGGGATAAGCCTTCACTCTTCAACAGACACTGCTGGGAAATCTGGAAAATAGATTAAGAACCAAAGGCTCACAGATCTACCATGAGAAACTCAAAATGGTTATGATACTCACCTAGATAGGAAAGCTCATATCATTAACAAATTGGAGGAAAAGAAATGGACATAACCTTAGATAATAATGGATAAAGGAAGATTCTTTACCAAATAAAGGATAAAAGGAAATCAAAGAGATAATTTCATCTTTTATCTTATTTTTAAGTTTTTGCCCAAACTGAATGCAGTTGGAAGGGCCAATGTGGTGGAGTAAGAGTCAACTATTCCAACCATGTTCTAAGAAGAATGCCACATTGATAGTGATCAAGAAACTGAAAAAGAAAACTACAACCAGTCATTTTTCTAGCTCAAGATCCCAGAATTGACTTGTATATAAGTGATTGAGGCAGGAAATGACAACAGTTTTCCATAGAGAAATTTCATGGGACTTTTCCAGAGCCAGGCCAGCCACTTTGATCGCTCAGGGTTCATGAGGGTTACCTGAGGGATTGAAGAATCTCTTCTTTCCTGCCTTCAGCTGGAGCACCCACTGTTGGAGGCCAATGACTCTTGCCGTTTACTGTCAACAAGCTCTTACAAGGGGTCATTTACTTCCAAGTAAGAGCAAGGACAAAATATAAATGTTCTCCCTACCCACCTCAGGGTCATCTTCTTAGCCCACTTTCTACATAACATTGGTACCATCATCAAGTTCGTGTTCACATGGGATCTGATATTTGGATGAATCTTAATCTCAGCTATTGCTGGTGTAGATCTAGAGAGTCACTCTCTAGGGTCACTAAGGGCTCTCAGGGTAGCAGTGCTGGACTGGATGTTAAATCTGCCCTGGACGATGACTCCTAGGTATCTTGTTCTTTTGATCTTTAAGACATTAATCACTAGACATTAAGAGCAAAAGAAACCAACAAAGAATAGAACAGCCTGAAGGACCAAAACAAGGAGCTTTGCAGAAGCCTTCTGGAGCCAACATAAAAGCTTCCTATTTATCACATAGTTATCTCAATAATTATAGAATGTCTACCTATGGTCCACAATTTATTTCCATCCATTCCAGGTCATGGCAGCTCTCTTGGAAACAAGTTCCTTAGTTTCTCCAGGTTGGGAGATGCCACCCCAGGCACAGGTGCTTGATGCTGGTTACATTAGTTTTTAGGAAGTCTGTTGATTGATCAAATGTTCTACATTCTGTTCTGAACTATTTATTTTCCTTCCAATTCTTTTCTCCAGAGTTTTTAGTTTCATTTTTTTTTGTATGAAAACAAACAAAGCAACTTCCTTTACAACCAGGTACACACATATTCTTCCTTTTGGGGTCTTCCATGATGCCAGTCCAACCATAGCTAGATTGAACTGTGCCTTAAAAAGGCCTGGGGTGTTTGTGTCCCTGGGATCGTTGAGGGATCCTAGGATCCTGGGCAGAGACACTTTCAGTGTTTCCTGAGGCTCAGCTTCAATCTGCTCTGAGCTTCTAGGCAGAGGAAGATGTTTCTTTCTATAGGGACCCTACAGGACTTGGCATATGATACCTTTTCCTTTTTGTTCCCATCCCCAATCTGATTCAGGGGTCAAAAGGAAACATCAAGCATATATTTAGGCAGTCTCTGAAAAACATATCCTCTTTACCAAAGGCAAAAGCCCTGCCCTCATAACGTTCACAATCTGCTGGCTTTGCTGGGACCCTTTCATAGGCTGTTTTTTTTCTCTCTTCCTAATCTATTGTCCCATATTCGTCTCTGACCTCAAACCATCCTCAACCAGCTTCTTCTACCCATAGCACCATAATGCCCTGATTCCCCCAACAGACTCTAGCATGCCCTTCCCAATCAGGACAGGCACAGATCAGCTCTGGTAAGTATATCCTTTAAAAATCCACCTTCCTCCCAACCCCTGCATGTCGTCTCTGATTCCTGCAGTTCCCAGAATTGGACCCTATAGATTAAGATTTCCTAACCTGGCATCTATGAACTTTTAAAAAATATTATTTTGATAACTATATTTTATAATTGGTTTCCTCTATCACCACATTAATTTTATTTTGTCCATTTAAAAACATTCTCTGTACCCCTGTTTGAAAAAAAACATTTTTTTGTCATGGACCCCTCTAGCAGTCTGGTAAAGGTTCACTAGACTGCTAGAGGAAGTCCATGGCAAAAAAAGAGTTAAGTACTTCTATAGAAGGAGAATGATGTGTGGTCTTCCCCACATATTGAGCCCTGTATTTCCTGCTAAAGGAATAGTGATAACGATCCCATATTTTAAGTTGGGATGGGGAATTCAAAAGTTCCAGAACACAGTAATCTGATAGTTTGTCAGGATAAATGTAGCATTTCCTTCTGCCAGGAAGAAGTGATGGGGCTCTGAGGGACAACTTATGTCCTTTCCTGGTTCTCTGATTCCTTCTGTCTTTTCTTCCCTTCACAGTTGATGTAAGATTCTCAAAACTAGAAACTGGACTCCCAGTTGGGAGCAGGGGTGTCCATCAAGAAGCAGACACTCCAGAGACTGCCTGTGCCATCTTGGGCTGCCATTTTACCATTTTGGATCCTGGAAGACAACAAAACTCAGGCAAGGAATTTAAGAGAATTCTGACTGCCTCAGAAATCAGCCCTTGCCTGACTCAAACAGATTCAAGGGCTGGGGGTGGGTGGGTGGGGGTATGTCTACCTTTCTTCTAGCCAGAAGGTCTTTCATACCCTAAACCGAAGCTATGCCTTCTCACCATAAAGGCTTTTAATGGGGCCTCTTGTCCCTACCAGAATGAGGGTAGCACTGGGACTCTGAGCTCAGGAAGCTCTCAGACTTGGGAAGACAAAGGAGAGGTACACTGAGTCCCAGTGATTCTCTGAACCTTTTCTCCTTCAAACCTAGAAACTCCTGTCTCTTGGACATTCATCAAACATCCTGCCCCTTCCGTAGCTGTAGTCAGATATGTTGCCTATCCTCTCCAATGATCTTCTGGGGAAAAATCAACTCCCTTTGCTCTACTTTGGTCTCTGGGTCAGAGATTCTGGGCCATTCGAGTAACCCTGACTGGGAATTGGAGATTGCCTGGTAAAAACTCACTCCTTGAGGGATAAGTAGTCACAGGTTCTTACTATCCATTCAAGCTTGAGAGGTAAGAACTTAGTACCTGAGAGGAGTGTATTCGGAGGTTGTCATTCATGTTGGTCACCTCTCTGAAGATCACCTACTAGATGACCCTTCAGAGGAAGAGGTTCAAAGGCGGGGACTAACAACAGGTTCTGAGGCTCTACCCCTTAACCTAGGCTATGAAGGACTAATCCAGGCACCCGGGATCCATTTCCCAAAGCTAAGGGGCTGAAGGCTACACCAAGCATCTGAGAGCTAATCCTGACAAAGTATTTGGAGATTCCCAAAGATCTAGAAGTCAAGGCAGTTCCATACTGACAACATATTGAAGTTGGTAAATGTTGGACTCAATATTTCTACAAGTAAGTCAGTGCCTCAGAGGAATGGGGATTCTTGATCTAGAGAGGGAAGAGGGGTGGTTGAAGGGTAAAGGTTCTGGACTTGGATGGGGAAAAAAAGGGAAACAGGTGGGCAGAAATGAATCTCAGAGTGTGGAGCAAGATCTTTCATGGCTTGAGCTATTCCTAGGTTTCTGTTGAGTCCTCTGGGTACCTACTACTTTCTCTGGTTTACTGATCAAAATCTTCATTATGCTGGCTTCAGAGGGAGGGACAAGCTGAGCTCAGGAGGGCAGGTAACCTGGTGAAATGGAAATTACCCTAAATTTGGAATCAGGAGATTCTAAAATTCCTGTTCTATAATTTACAATTTTTGTGGCTTGTGTAAATTACCTCATCTCTCAAGACCTCATTTTCTTCTTCTCTAAAATGAGAAGATTAGACAAGATCTCTAAAGTACCAGCCAACTTTTCAACCTAAGATCCAAAACCACTCTTGTATTTGTAAGAAAAGATGACACATCTAGAAGATGTATCTAAAAACATGGGACATTCAGAACTATCTGTAATCCTCTTACATCTTCAGATGGAATCCAACTGGGAATCTAGGGAAGAAGAAACTATGGACTTCTCCTTTGAAAATGGAACACTCTGTGGCCTCCAGCCTTTACTGTACCCCTCAGGTAAAAGCATCAATTCTCCTCCCAAGGAGATCACTGAGCCCCACTTACCCTATTCTGTTTGCATCTGTACTTCAGGCACTCAACCAAGGAACTGGTCACTGAGTTCTCTCATCTTATAGGAGGTGATTTTGTCTACTCTTTTTACCCCCAAACATCCAAAGTCCTTGTTGAAGTCTTCAAACCTTGTTGAGGCCCAACAGTGGTTAGATTGATGTTTGGCTGAAAAAGTGGTAGCATGATATAAAATAAACTCATATAAATCATCTACCTTTTTATGTATCACTAACAGAGACCTGCCAGAAGAGATAGAGATACCCCATTTAAAATAACCACAAACAATAAAATACCTGGGTATACTCACCAAAACAAACTCAGGAACTACACTAGCATAATTTAAAAGTGTTTTTTACACAAATAAAATCAGATTTTTAAAATTGGAGAAATATTTATTGTTCATGGGTGGGCAGAGCCCATATAATTAAAATGACAACCCTACCTAAACCAATTTACTTATTCAATGTCATGGCAATTAGATTGTCAAAAATTTATTTTATTAAAATAGAAAAAATAACAAAATTTGGAAGAACAAAAGATCAAGAATATCAAAGGAATAAAGGAAAAAATGTAAAGGAAGGCAATCTAGCAGTACCAAATTTTAAACTACATTATAAAGCAGTGATTATCAAAACTACCTGGTACTGCCTAAGAAATAGAAAGGTATAGATCAGTGGAACAGAACAGACAATAAAGAGAAGGAAAAATTACAATAATCTTGCATTTGACAAAAATATAGTTTCAGGTTTTTGGGTTAAGAACTTTCTAGTTGTTAAAATTTGCTGAGACAATTGGAAAGCAGTTTGGAAAGTAGATATAGACCAATATATCATGCCATTTATTAAGATAAGATCAGAATGAATAAATGACCTAGACATAAAAGGAGATATCATAAGCAAATTAGAAAAAGAGGGAACATATTGCCTATCAGATTTATATGGATTGAAGAGGTATTTATAAGTAAATGAGAGAGCATTATGAGATATAAAATGGATAATTTTGATTACATTAAATTAAAATTATTTTTATTATTTAATTTTTCCTCAGCTATGTGAAAAAACAATTTTTAGACTTTGTTTTTGAGCCAAATTCCCACCCTTTTCTCTCTTTCTCCTTTACTTTCCCACTTCAAAGATGGCAAGCAATCTGATATTGATTTTACTTGTGTAATAGTATAAAACATCTTTCCATGTTGTCATTTTATGAAAGAGAACTCAAAGAAAAGAAAAGTGAAGAAATAAAGTGAAATATAATCTGGCTTGGTCTGCTTTCAGATACCAGTTCTTTCTCTGGAGGGAGATGGCTGTTTTCAACATGAGTCCTTGAGGATTTTCTTGGATCACTGTATTGTTAGGAATAATTAAATCCTTCATAAATGTTTATTATATAGTATTTCTGTTATTGTGTACAATGTTTTCCTGGTTCTGCTCACTTCACTTTGCATCAGTTCGTGTAGGTCTCTCCAGACTTTTCTTAAATCATTCTTCTCATCATTTCTTATTGCATAGTAGTATTCCATTACAACCACATATCATATCTGGCCATTTCCCAATAGGTAGGTATCCTCTCAGTTTCCAATTCTTTGCCACAACAAAAAGAGTTGCTATAAATATTTTTGTACCAGTAGATCCTTTTCCCTTTAAAAAAATCTTTTTGGTATAGAGACCTCATAGTGGTATTGCTGGATCAAAAGGTACTCACAGTTTTAAAGCCCTTTTGGCATAGTTCCAAAATGCTCCCTAGAATGGTTGAATCAGTCCATAACTCCACCAGTAGTGAATTAATATTTCAATTTTCTCATGTCCCCTCCAGTATTTGTTATTTTCCTTTTCTATCATATTAATCAATCTAATAGGTGTGAATTGGTACCTCAAAGCTGTTTTAATTTGCATTTTCTGTGATTTAAAACATTTTTTTGTTTGTGATTATTTGTAACCTTGTTTTCTTCATCTGAAAATTGCCTATTCATAACCTTTGACTATTTGTCGATTGAGGAATTATTTATATTCTCATAAATTTGACTCAGTTCTCTATATATTTGAGAAATAAGGCCTTTATCAGAAATACTTGATAGAAAAAATTTCCCCCAAGTTTTCTCCCTTTCTTTTAATCTTGGTTGCATTGGTTTCATTTGTCTTTTTAATAGGAATGGGTGTTGTATTTTGTCAAAAGTTTTTTTCTGCAGGGGGCAGCTGGGTGGCTCAGTGAGAGCCAGGCCTAGAGATGGGAGGTCCTAGGTTCAAATCTGACCTCAGACACTTACTAGCTGTGTGACTCTGGGAAAATCACTTAATCCCCATTGCCTAGCCCTCACCACTCTTCTGCCTTAGAGCCAATACACAGTATTGACTCCAAGACTGAAGGTAAGGGTTAAAAAAATTTTTTTTAAGTTTTTTTTTTCTGAATCTATTGAGATAATCAAATGTTTTCTAATAGTTTTGTTATGGATTATCAGTTATTCTGATCATTTTCCTGATATTGAACTGGCCCTACATTCCTCACAAAAATCCCACATGTTCATAGTGTATAATCTTTGTGATATATTCCTGTAGTCTCCTTGCTAGTATTTTATTTAAAAATTTTGCATTAATATTTATTGGTAAGATTGGTTTATAGTTTTTCTTTGTTTTTGCTCTTCCTGGTTTAGGCATCAGTATCATATTTGTGTTGTAAAAAGAATTTGGTAGGATGCCTATGTCAGGCTGTTTTCCCAAATAGGTTATATTGGGATTAATTGTATTGGGATTAATTGTTCTTTAAATGTTTTGTAGAATTCATCTGCCAGTCTTGGCCCTGGGGATTTTTCTTTAGGTTGTTCACTGATGACTTGTTCAATTTCTTTTTCTGAGATGGAATATTTAAGAATTCCATTTCCTCTTTCCTTAACCTAGGTATTATATATTTTTGTAAATATTGATCTATCTCACTTAGATTATCAGATTTATTGACATATTGGGTAAAATAATTTCTAATAATTACTTTAATTTCTTCAATTAAAAAGTTTTTGTATAAATAAAATAAATGGAGCCAAGATTAGAAGGAAAGCAGAAAATTGGGAAGATGTATATAGACAGTTTCTCAGGTAGAGATCTTATATCTAAAATAAATAGAGAACACTGTCAAATTTATAATTATGAACCATCCCCCATTTGACAAGAGGCTAAAAGATGTGAACAGACAGTTTTTGGATGAAGAAATCAAAGCCATATTCAGGCATATAAAAATACTCTAAATCCTTACTGATAAGAGAAATGCAAATTAATCTGAGCTATCAGACTGGTTAAAATGATAAAAGGGCCAAATGACAAATGTTGGAGGGGATGTATAAAAATGGGAACACTAATACACTGTTGGTAGACCTGTGAACTGATCCAACCATTTTGGAGAGCAATTTGGAATTATGCCCAGAGGGTTGTTATATATGCTTCCCAAGGAGATTTGGGAAAAGGGAAAATAAACCTATATGTTCCAAAATATTTATAGCAGTTTTCTTTGTGGTGGCAAGAACTGGAAACTGAGAGGATGTTTGCCAATTGGGGAATGGTTGAATAAATTGTGGCATGTGATTGTGATGGAATACTACTTTGCTGTAAGAAATGATAAGCGTGTTAGTAGAAAAAAATTGGAAAACCCTACATGAAATTTCAAGGAGTGAAATGAGTAGAACCAAGAAAATATTCTATACAGCTTACAGAATTTATATTTGAAGAATAGTCTGTGAATGTTCACCTCCAGAGAAAGAAACTGATAAATAGAAACTTGAAATACCTAACTAATATATACATTTTTTTTTTGCTAGATGATGACTTCTATGGTGTAGGGCTGGGACTACCTGAGAATTTTAGATTAAACAACAAGCAAATTAATGTAAAAAAAAAAGAAAGAAATCTTGAAGGGGGTGGAGAAGGTCAGAGGTATCTGCATCCCTGAACTGAGATATAGCCTGTTTGTTTAACCACACTCCCTCTGTCTATACAAAGGAGTCAAAAAGAAATATCAGGTCTGTATAAGAATCTAATCAGTACAGAGGAGGGTGTAAAGGAAGGAAGGAAGAAATGAGTGAGTTGGGAGACAGAATTTAGGGACAAGAAGCCTGGAAAACATAAAATGTTCCCTAAGACAAAAGCCTTGCCCACATCCAGTTTACAGTCTGCTGTTTCTATTGGGACCCTTTCTTACCTTACTTTTTTAGAGGGGAACCTCAACTAATTTCTTTCTCCAGTCTATTCTCATTCTTCTCTATCCATCCACAGAGAAACCATGTATTTATCTTCTCCAGGAGGAAAATGATAATGAAATTTCTTCTAGAGGTTCCAATAGGTATTTCCTTGCTCAGGTAAGGAAATTTCACCTACCTCCCCACCACCCAAATCTCCACTCTATCTGCTCTGTCTCCATAGTAAATTTCCCTAAGGGCGGCTGGGTGGCTCAGTGGATTGAGAGCCAAGCCTAGAGATGGGAGCATCCTAATGTGACCTTAGAATCTGCTTCCTAGCTGTATGACCCTAGGTAAATCACTTAACCCCCATAGCCTAGCCCTTACTGATCTGTTTCAGCACCATTACACAGTATTGATTCTGAAATGAAAGGTAAAGGTTTAAAAAAAAAGTAAATTCTCATGGGTGGGTGGCTTCCCCCACATATTACCATCATCCTCCCAGAAGTATCGGTAGGAATCCCATTGTTTGAATTGGGAAGGCAGGGGAGCACTCTTGGGGCTCAGAGAGAGGACACTTTTTCAGGACAAATGTGGTGCTTTCTCTCACCAGGAGGAAGTCCTCGGACTTAATTTTTATGTCTCTTCTCTTCCTAGATGGCCCAAGATTCTGAGAACAAGAAGCTGAATACCTTTTTGAGTTTTGGAGTGTCCATCTGGAACTATGTCCCTGTAGGGCCGGTCCAGGCTGACCTTGTGCGGTGGTTTAGGCCCTGGGAGACAGGACCAAGGACAGCAGCTGAGGAAGAATTCAGCTGGGCGGTAGGTAAGCTTCTGCTTTCCTTGGCAACCATACGGATGGACTCTCCCAACCAGGTGGACTTGCAGCCCTCAAAACAAAGACCTGCCTCCTTGTCACCTAGAGACTCACCCAGGCCACACTTTCAGACCAGGAGAAGACTCATCTTTGACTCTTGATTAGGCCCTTCCCAATCCCTTCCAAAATCTAGTCTCGGCCCATTAATGACTTTGTGACCTTGACTTCATCATTTCCCCTGCCTAGACCTCAGTTTCCCTTTCTCTCCAATAACAAACTTTTACAAAATGATCTTTGAGGTACTGAAAATGTGGTTCTGAAGCTTTTCTATTTTCACCTTTGAAATTTTGAAAATAAAGGGTTATCCCCAAGGAAAATATGATGTTCAGTGAATTGATCAGAGTCATTTGGCTACTACCCATCCTGCTTCCTCGCCTCAAAAACCATCTCTTCTCCCAAAGCCTTCACGTATTCTTCAGCTTCAGTTTTATCTCCTCCTCTAATCTCCCTCAACATGTATCCACAGATCCTTTAAGTTCTTGAACATGTTACCATGAATTATTTTTGTTCCATAGTGAGGGGGGCACAGTGGATAGAAAACTGGGTCTGGAGTCAGGAAGACCTGAGTTCAAATCTGCACTCAAGACACTTAACTAACTTTGAGCCTGGGACAAGGTCCTTAACTTGGGTCTGCCATAGTTTCTTTGCCTGTGAAATGGGGATAATACTATCTCCCTTACAGGATAAAGTGAAATAATATTTCTAAAGTGCTTTGCAAACCTTAAAGTACTGTATAAATGCTGGCTCTTATCCATGGACATTTCTAAAAGCTATTCTGCAAAATGTAGTCTACTTGAGGGCAGGGACAAATTTAATTTTTGTTTCTGTATCTTCAGTGCTTAGAACATGGAAGAGGACTTAATGCTTGTTGAATTAAATTAGAGACCAAAGGGGGCAGCTGGGTGGCTCAGTGGATTGAGAGCCAGGCCTAGAGATGGTAGGTCCTGGGTTCAAATTTGACCTCAGAAACTTCCTAACTGTGTGACTGTGGGCAAGTCATTTGACCCCCATTGCCTAGCCCTTATCACTCTTCTGCCTTAGAACCAATACACAGTATTGATTCTAAGAGGGAAGGTAAGGGTTTAAAAAAAATAGAGACCAAAGGACAATTGTATTTGAACATTAGAATAATAGGTAAATAGAAAGATGATTAATCTTATATTTTTAAACATCTCTGATTGGATGTCCCATAAGCAATCTTAAATTCAATATGTCTAAAACCGAACTCGTTATTTTCCCTCTCAAACCATCCCTACTTCCTAACTTTTCTCTAACTGTTGAAGCCACCAGAATTCTCCTGATTAACCAGGCTTGCAATCTAGGCATCATTCTCTTCACTGTCCTCATATCTAGTCAATGGTTAAGAATGGTCATGTCTACCTTCATCACATGTCTGTCTACACCACTACCTTCTTTCCTTTGGCACTGTAATCACCCTCAACACCGCATGCCTGGAGTATTGCAGTCATCTTCTGATTGGTCTCTCTTCCCTTCCCACTCCAATCCACCTTCCTTTCAGCTGTCAAATTGACCTTCCTAAAATCAGGTCTGACCATGTCACCATCCTATTCAATAAATTCCAGTGGCTCCCTATTACTGCCAGGATCAAATATAAACTATATCCTCTATTTGGCTTTTAAAGTCCTTCAGAACCCGACCCCTTTCTATGTTTCCAGTCTTACTCTCCTCCATGGACTCTGATCCAGTGATACTGGCTTCCTTACTATTCCTAAAACACAGAAGACACTCCATTTACTCTACTTTATCACTGATTCTCCTTCATTCCTGTAGCACTCCCTTTTGTCCTCCTTCTGCTTCCCTGGCTTCCTTCAAGTTTCATTTACCTTCTACAAGAAGCCTTTCCCAATCCTCCTTAATCCTAGTGCCTTCCCTCTGAGATTACCCCCTCCCCCAGTTTATCTTGTCTTCATCTTGTTTTTTAAAACCCTACTTTCTGTCTGTATCAATTCTAAGAGAGAAGAGTGGTACAAGTTAGGCAGAGTTAAGTGATGTATGCCATGGTCATACATCTAGTAAATATATGAGGATAGATTTTTTTGAACCCAGGATCTTCTGACTCTAGGGTTGGCACTCTATCCACTGTGCTACTTAGCTGGCCCTATATCTTGTTTGTACCTAGTCGTTTGCATGTTTTCTCCTCTGTTAGACTGGGAGTACCTTAAAGTCAGAGACTGCTTTTTTTTTTTTTTTTGCCTTTTTTGTGTATGTCCTTAGTACTTAGTGTAGTCCCTGGCACATAGTAGGCATTTTATAAATGTTAGGTAACTGAAAGAATAAGAAAGTCACAGAGGAGATCCAAGCTCTGCCCTAATACCAAATACTGGGAGACAGAAGAGGAAGAAAGCAAAGTCCTTCCCTCAGAGTTATTGCCACCAATACATATATCAGAGATCTCACAGCCTCCAGAAAAAAGAAAACCAGTAAATCTTGTCTCCAGAGCTGGAGAAGAGAGGAGGAGAAAACCTAGATTCCTGTATTTCTCTGTACCTCTTCAAACAAGGAAGAACCCAGTTTCCTGAGTCCATGAAATGTTCAGCCCATTTCCTGGCTAAATCGAAACACAATTCTCCTCAACTCCCTAAATGAAAGTTCAACTTCCCTTCTGTCCCCATTTCTTGGTCACTCCTGTCACCCTGACAAGGGAATTCACATCTTTCAGGCCAGAATAGTCTTGGGAATCTTAGGATTCACTCTGATCAACTTTGTAATTGAATTAGCACCAAATAGGTAGGAACACAGTCTGAAAGGTGGGTTCTGGGCTCTGAGATCCTTCCCCAAACATAATATTAAAGGACTGGCTGAGGGATTTAGATTAATTCATTCAAATCAATATACTGAAGGTGAGAGAAAGCACCTAAGAGCTAAGACTGAATACCTGAGAAGGAACTTAAATTAAACTAAACTTAAACTTAACTAAAGATCTGGTGTCATAAAAAGAATTCTGGGGGGGAAAAATCTAAACCCAAATTGCAAAGTTATTGTCATCAAGAATATACCAGTCAAAGTGGTTTGCCATTTGCTTCTCCAATTCATTTTACAGGTGAAGAAACTGAGGCAAACAGGGTTAAGTGACATGCCCTTGGTCACACAGCTAGTAAGTTAAGTATCTGGGACTGGATTTGAACTTATGAAGAAAGATCTGAGTTAAGATTCAACCTTAGACATTTAATAGCTATATGGTCCTAGACAAGTCACTTGACCTCTATTTGCCTCAGTTTATTTATCTGTAAACGGGAATAATAACAACCATTGCTTCTGAAGGTTGTTTTGAGAAATAAATGAGATAATATTTGTAAAGGGAAAAAAGAATATGCCAGTCAAGAGCTTGGTTGTGATGAGTTTGAGGATAGTGAGCCTGAGGGTGGAAGAAAAGTGACTGAGACATGAAGCCAGGAATCTAGGATGGGGTGAAAGGGAAAACTGGATAGGGAATGTCTTAGATCATGTCCCTTACATGTCCCCCTTCCACCCCCCACCCCAAGATCCTATTCTCTGGACCAAGGTTCAGCTTCTTTATTAAGGTAGCCAGTCTGGTATAGAAGACCTAACTATTCTGCTACTTTGATCCAGTTATATGACTTTGAGAACATGATCACCTTTAAGGATATTTGGGGTTTTTGGCTAAAAAATGGTACAATAATAAATGCCCTCTAACACTAAACTCTATGATCTAAGCTGCTTCAATGTTTATCAGGCATGTGTGGGTGTGGAGTGGGGGAGGCAGGCAAACAAGCCCAAAGCTGGATCAGAAGCTTCTCACGCCACTTAGTTTCTCCTCAATCAAAATGAGCCATCCTGCTCCCTGCTTTTGTGGTCCCCTTAGTCCTTGAGGATCCTCCCCTCCTCCTCAAAACCTTCCCTTATGCAGCAACAGCTCTCAGTCACCTCGAGTCCCCACAGCCCGTTGTCCTTGGGTCCCTTAAGCCCTAATCATATTACGTATCTAAGGCAGTCCAGAAAGTTGTGTCCCTCCTCAGGAATTTGCTTTCCTTGCCTGTAAGAGATGGTTGATGACAATTCTCATGCACCCACCACCCTGGTTTGTGGACACTGCCTGACTTTAAATAAGTCCCTTGACTGACACACAGTTAGGCAACTTCAATTTCTTGGACATTCTTCCTCAGTTATCCAGAGTGTGATCCAAACCTTAGATTTTCAAAATGATCCACTTTATAGAGCCTGAACATTTGTACCCTTCACACCCAATGTGGCCATTGCAAAACTGCTTTCCCCTCTATGGTGGAATCCCTCACATCCCCAACATTTTACTAGTCTTGTCTTCCCCCTCAGCTCCTGCTCCTGAAGGGCCTTCTTTTCTAGCATCAGGCTCCTCTTATATTTTTCTACCGTTAGGATGCCTCCTAAATCTAAATTTCCAGTCTTATCTTCTTTGGAAAAAATCTTGAATATCTTTCTGCTTGATGAGAGCATCTCCAGATGGCCATCACACCAGCCCTTCAAACCTGAGGTGTCCAAACTTATATATTTCCCTAACAAACTCTCCCCAATTTCCTTCTCTATGTCTGGTCTGAAAATAACATGGAATGGTGGCCCAAGGTCTCGATTTGGCCTGCCACTAGGCCTTTGGTGTGTCCCCCAGACTCTTGCTAATCTTCCTGGCCCCAAGACCAGGCTAACTAGCTCGGCAGGAAGCCTGATGTAGTATAAAAGTATCTTCTGAATTTTGAACTAGAAGAATCCAAATGTCTTACTTTCCCATTTATCTGTGTGACCTTGGGGCAAATCAGAGCAATCTCAATTCTGAAACAAGAGGATCTCTAGTATCCCTTCCAACTTTTAGTCTTATCATCCTAAATCACGCCCATATCTGTAAGTAAATCCCATAGCTAAGGCTTAGGGTACTATTGGGCATAGCTAGCAAGCCCAAGACCTACTTGAAACCACTTACTTCTGTCTTCCTTTGTACCTCAGCTAAAATGGAATGCAAGAATATGACCAGAAGGAACCAGTGGTGGACTCCTTCTCCTCCCATTCTGAGTGGCTTCAGCCTTTGCTATTTCCTTTAAGCAAGAAATACAGGGGGCAGTTGGGTAGCTCAGTGAATTGAGAGCCAGGCCTAGAGACAGGAGGTCCTAGGTTCAAATCTGACCTCAGACACTTCCCAGCTGTGTGACCCTGGGCAAGTCACTTGACCCCCATTGCCTACCCTTACCACTCTTCTGCCTTGGAGCCAATACACAGTATTGACTCTAAGATGGAAGGTAAGGGTTTAAAAAAAAAAAAGAAAGAAATACAAACCCCTCTTCCAAGGGGCCCATTTTGAGCTATCCACTTTTCCCAAAATGTATCCATCTGTACTTTGAGATACTGATGTTTTAGGGACTAGACAGAAATTCTCATTTACATGGCAAAGAGTACTGTGCCTACTCCTTTACTCTCAAACATAACAAAGTTCTTCAAAGCAATTAAACCCCCAAATTGGCTAGATTGAAGTTTTGGTTGAAAAAGGGCAAGGGTATCTTTTTACCTCCTTCCATTCCTTTCAACTGAGTAGTAAAAAACAAAAACAAAAAAAAACAAAAAAACCCCAAAACCCCAACTTCAGTTTCTATTCATTCTACTCTATGCACAGTCCTGAGGGTAGGGCAGATCAGGAAAAACATACATCTAAAACAAAAGTCCTCTCTTCATAGAATTCTCAGTCTTTGGTGAGACTCTTTCATAGGCTATTAGAAAAACAAACAAACAAACTTGGATAAAAATGTATACAAAGTGTGCTTGTCCATACTGAAGATGAAACAAACCTGGGAGGGATAGAGCTAACATGCTGTACAACACAGTCAGGATCTAATAGGATAGGATAGACCTTTGGTCTATCATTCATCTGGGGCAAATTGAAAACCTTACTCTTGGGTACATTTTCACAGGTAGAAGCTATAGGAAGCAGTTACTCTAAAACAGGAAGATTTATAAGAAAAATAGTTACTCTAAAAAAGTTCTGAAAGTTTTAGCGGTCTACAATAGTCCTTATGGTCCCCAACTGCTCTCAATCTCTAATCCTGTGGAATAAGATTTTTTGAAATTTCAAAACAAGTGTTCCTCATATAGGACATCCCTATACAAAATGTTGCATGTTTTTTCCCTTATTACCCCTTGTCAGTCCCTCTACAGGCCCCACAGAAGCAGGGGGCCAATTCTTTTCTTTCCATGGCCACTTCTATAACCTTCCTTATCCCATCTTCACCTCATACTTCCTCCTTCTTTGAAGGTTAGGTCATCTGACCTTGCTACCTTCTCCTAAGCCTTTTCACTGATAAATTTAAATATATAAACCACATGAAGTAGCTATTTGGCACAGAAAAGGTATAAAAACTTAAGCCACTTGACCATGATAATTATGTTCTCAATGGACACCTGAAATAGAAGAATAATCTTTTAAAAATAAGTTGAGGAAAATGGATCAAGATCATGGATTAAAACAACTCTCCATCACTGCAGCAATATATTTGCTTTGGCAAAAAGATATGAAAGAGAAATAGAAGAAATAAACACAGGCAAAGAAAATACAGAATAATCATTTTTTACACATAATATATTGATTTACTTGGAGAACCCTAGAGAACTAACTTAGAAATTAATGTAAACAATAATTTTAACAAAGTACTATGTAAAATCAATCCACACAAATGATCAACATTTCAGTATATTACCAACAAAATTCAGCAGGCAGGGATAAGGAGAAATTATTTTTAAAACAATTACTTAAATTTATAAAATACTTGCTAGTCTACCTACTAAAATACACATGGAACCATATGAATATGACTACAAAATATTATTTTAAGGAAATAGAGACAGCCTTTAACAATTAGAGAAATAAGCCATTGCTCATGGTTAAGCCAAGCCAATAACAGGGAAAATGACAATGTTATCTCAATTACTTGTTTAGTGCTATAGCAATCAAAGTACCAAAGAATTACTTTATAGAGCTAAAAAAAATTTAATGGAATTCATCTGGAGAAACAAAAAGTCTAGAATCTTAAGGAAAATAATGAAAACAAGTAATAAGGGAGCAGCAACTACGTGACTCAGTGTATTGAAAGCCAGGCCTAGAGACAGAAGGTCATGGGTTCAAATTTGACCTCAGACACTTCCTGAGTAACCCTGGGCAAGTCACTTAACCCTAATTGCCTAGCCTCATCAATCTTCTGCTTTGGAACCTATACACAGTATTGATTCCAATATGGAATATGTGTTTTTAAAAAAGAAAAAATGGTAAGGAGGGGAATCATCCAAACAACGGTATTGGTTAAAAAAATAGAGGTGAATCAGTGGAATGGATTAGGTTCAAAGTATACAAAAGTAAACAAACCTGGTAATTTAGTGTGTAGTGAACTCAAAAGAGCCAGATACATAGATGAGGAATTGCTAATGAACAAAAAGTGCTGGATAGCCTGGCAGAATTAAAGTTAGACCAACACTTTATAACATACACTGGGATTAGTTGCATATGACTTAGAAATAAAAGAAACATCATAAAAAAAACCCAATAGAATAAGGAAGCAATAGTTTTTCTCATCTATGGATAGAACAGTTTTTGACCAAACAAGGCATAGAGAAGAAGATAAAAAAGAAATTCTGATTGTATTAAAAAGTTTTTTGTATAATCAATACCAAGTCAGCTAAGATTAGAAGGGAAATAGTTATCTAGGAAAAAATCTTATAGGAATTTACTCTGATAAAGATCTCATTTCAAGGATATATAAGAAACTGATTCAAATTTACAAAAATAAGAGCCATCCCTCAATTCATAAATTGTCAATTTATGGTCAAATAATGTAACAGGCAGTTCTCAAGGGAAGAAATAGTCATGTGAGAAAAAAAAAAAAGCTCAGAATTGCTAATACTTGGCTAAACACAAACTAAAGTGACTCTGGGGTTCTCCTTCACACTTGATAGATTGGCCCATGTAGCAAAAAAGAAAAATGACAAATGTTGGAGATACTTTGGGAAAATAGGCACATTAGTGCACGATATAGTAAAGCTGAACTGATCTAGCTCTTCTGGAAATCAGTTGGGAACTATGCCCCTAAAGTACTTAAATTAAACAGCCCTGTAACTATCATACTTCTATTAGAACTATATTCCAAGGAGATTAAGGAAAAGACGAAAAGGATCCACAGGTACAAAAAAATACTTATAGCAACACTTATTGATAGTAGCAAAGAACTGGAAACTAAGGAAGTTTCAGTTGTGGAACAACTGAAAAAATTATGGTATATGAATGTAATGGAATACTGTAAGAGATGATGAAAAAGACACTGTCAGAGAAACCTGGGAATATCTAGATGAACTGATATGCAGTGAAGTGAGTAGAAACAGGAGAAAATTCATACCATAACAGCAATGTAAAGACAAATAACTTTTAAAAAAGGTTCATTAAAACTTATCAATACAATGACCAATCATGATTCCAGAAGATGGAGGATGTAGCAGGCTATATGAGTACTGAAAGAGAAGTGACAAACTCAAGCTGCAAAATGAAACATACTTTTTTTTTCTGTTAAAGTTTTATTGAACAAAAGATAAAACATGGAAATCTGAGTCACTGAAACAAAGACTTTCTGGATGAAGGTGCATCTATGTAATGTTACATCAATAGTCAAGGAGAACAGAGAAAATTCACTGGGACCCAAGAAATAATGGGCCTAGAACTGAAGCTGCTTCTTGTCCCTAACCCCCTAAATTCAGAAATAATTAATCCTCTGTCAATTAATAAAAGTATAAATAAAAAATGTTGGGAAAGGTTTTTGAAAATTCATATTTGTTGGGGGCAGCTGGGTGGCTCAGTGGATTGAGAGCCAGGCCTAGAGAAGGAAGGTCCTAGGTTCAAACCTGGCCTCAGACACTTCCCAGCTGTGTGACCCTGGGCAAGTCACTTGACCCCCATTGCCTAGCCCTTACCATTCTTCTGCCTTGAAGCCAATACACAGTAATGACTCCAAGATGGAAGGTAAGGGTTTAAAAAAAAAATTCACATTTGTTGTAACTTTCAAATTTTAAAACTTACTATTTCTCTTGTATGTGCCTAAATGAGAAAATGAATAAACCCAAAACAAGGATACCAATGATGGCAAATTCTAGGCAGAGATAAGGCCAGGCCTTTTAAAATGACATCACTATTTCTGCAATGACTTTTTCTGGTCTAAGTAACTTCCTACATTTGGAATGTATCTCATCTAGTCAGGTGGGCTGAGAGATGGCCAAAATGCTCTAAGAACTGAGGGAAGCAGCTCATCTCAGACTGCTTCCTCTCAACAACTTGCAGTCACAAAACAAAAAGGGAAATTTCCCCCCTGGAGCACACAGAACATGGCTATACACAAACAACATCCCTCTGGCAAGGTGACCCCTTTGGGCCTCCTCCTTAGGAGCTGGCCACCTCAAAGCCTCCCACCCAACACACAGTCATACAAAGTCGGGATGAAACAGGAATGAAACATCTGAGAGACACAATACTTGCCTTTTCACTGGTTAAACATTCAGCTCTAAAGATGTTCAGGATGCTTTTGTTAACCACAGAGAAGCATCTACAACACACAAACATCACAAACGACATCATTTTCAGTCACTGTAAGCTAAGGCTAACTAAGAGCTACTGAGAACAAGGACAACGATAAAGAGGGGCATCCCCAGACACAGATCCAGAGAAGGACCTACCACATCGAGTGGCTCCAGGGCAGGGG
>NC_058130.1:93132918-93143950 GCF_016433145.1 Gracilinanus agilis
TATATATATATATATATAAATTACCAATTAATAGTATATATTATGTATAAGAGCTATTTTTAATATATATTTATTTTATATGTAATATATATATATATATATATATATATAAAAGAGCTGGGAAGGTAGCAGGCTTCTGTTGATGGACAAATCAATGTGGTGAATGAGAATGGTCACTCCTGCCCTACAGACAAGGAAACTGAGAAGGGATGTAATTGTCAGAATTGTCTCAAAAAGGTAACGTGACTAAGGCCTTAAGGAACCCAGAGATACCAGGCCATGAGGACTCAGGGAGAGATTGCTGAGGGCTGCCAGCTGTGTGAAGGCTTTTGGGGAGGAGGTAAGGGACTCCAACACATTAGTAGGGAACAGGATGGTCTCAGGATGGAGCCAAGTGACCGCTGTCAATTCAGTAAAAACACATTATTTTCCACTGGGACATCCTTTTATTTTTATTTTAAAAGGTAGGAATACAAAGATTACACATTGTGAACAATTAGAGACCTCAAGGATCATTTAGTAGAAGTCTCTCTTTTTAGAGAGAAGAAAACGGAGTGTGAGGGAGGTGACAAAGTCAGGGTCACAAGGTCAGTAAGGCAAAGGTAGCCAGCACTGGACCAGACCTCTCAGGGGCCAGGGGCAGGGCTGATCAAGGGTTATAGGCGAGTCTTCTCTTGGCCTTGGGATGGGGCCTGGACGAGCGCTTCGGAGGATAGGAGGCTGATCTTTGGTTTGGGGGCTGTGAGATCATCTGATTGGGAGTGATGTAGGCTCCTGGCCCCTGGATCTGTCTAGGCCCCAAGTCTGGGAGGAGCTGACCGCTGGAGCAGCCAGAACTCTCTTGAGTTGCTGTACTGAGTCCCGTCTCTAAGGGCTGTAAGAATCGCACACTGTGAACCCCAGGGGACCTCTGGGGGGTCTGGTTCCACAAAGATACCCCCAACTTCAAGTGAGAGTCCAACTTCTTGTTCTCAGAGTTTTGTATCATCTGTGAAGGGAAGAGGAGACAGCATGAGTCAGAGGGCTCAGGGAAGGTTGGGGGCCCTTCCTCTGAACTCCAGGATTTCTTTCTTCACTGGTGAAGTTCTGGACTGCTGGGTCCCAGGATTCCTGCGCCTCTCAACTTAAAACACAAGAGGCTCCTCCTCCATCTCCCAGGGGGTGGGATGAGCCCAATATCTGGAGAAGATGAGTCATAGGAAACCCTCCACAGGACCTTGCTGTGAAGACTAGAGAGCCGGGAGACTTCTGGGAGGACTGGGGAAGTAGAAGTGGCAGGCTTAACTTACCTGGGCATAATCTATATCCTTTTGAGCTGGGAAGTGCCTGGTGGAGCTCCTCGGGGAAATCTGGGCCTTTTCCTGATTGAGCAGATCAAGGGGCATTTCACCTGTGGATGAAGAGCTTATCCTGTATGTAGCCCAAAGGCAACTCTCACCAAGACCCTCCCACATTGGTCCAAGGAACACAAATATCCCAGGGCTTGCCCAAATCTCTCCATCTTGTTCAAAGTTGGAGCAGTAGAGACTTTGCCAAATGTTTGGACAAAAGCATTCCCTGATCTAGCGGACTAATAAACCTAATCAGGAAGGAAATCTGGGGGGCAGCTGGGTGGCTCAGTGGATTGAGAGCCAGGCCTAGAGACAAGAGGTCTGGTTCAAATCTGGCCTCAGGTACTTCGTAGCTGTGGGACCCTGGGCAAGTCACTTAACCCCCATTGCCTAGCCCTTACTGCTATTCTGCCTTAGAACCAACATACAGTATTGATTCTGAAACAGGGGTATGGGTTTAAAAAAAAAAAAAGAGAGAAAAGAAGAAAGGAAGAGAGAGAGAGAGAAAGAAAGGAAATCTAATTGGTGTGCCTTCACCTGTTTTTTGATGAATCCATGCAGGCTCTATGTGACCCCAGCTTCCTTCTTTAGATGACAACTTATCACTGCTTCAATAACATATTCTAGAATGTTGTTGGGAACCAAAATTAGCTTCATCAACTTGTCTATTGTAGATTATACCCCTTCTTCCCTTGTGTGAAAGCCAGGACCTCTGCCATTTCCCAATTGGTAACAGCTCAAAGGATATGAATAGTCAGTTTTCAGGGGAAGAAATTCAAGTTATCAACAGCTGTATGAAAAAAACAAAACTGCTCCAAATTTCTAATAAGTAGAGAAAGGCAAATTAAAACAACTCTGTGGCTCCTACTCATTAGATTGCCAAATTTAACAAAAAAGGAAACTGAAAAATGTTAGAGGCTGTAGGAAATCAGATATATTAATTCAGTGTTGGTGGACCTATGAACTGGTTCAGCCATTTGGGAAAGTAATCTGGAAATAAGGACCCCCAAAGTCACTATACTATGTATACTCTTTGGCTCAACAATCATTTCACTAGACCTTTTCCACAATGAAATCAAAGAAAGAAGAAAAGGGTTCTGTTATGTAAAAAATATCAATAGCAACTCTCATTGTAGTGGCAAAGTACTATAAACTAAGGGAGAGCCTATCCAATTCTGAATTGCTGAATCAATTAAGATCTAGGAATATAATAGAATACTTCTATGCCATAAGAAATGATGATAGGTACCTGAGGAAGCTCATACGAATTGATGAATGCAGAGTGAAAGAAGCAGAACAAGAACATAATTAATCTAATAGCAACAACGCAGTAAAGAAGCAACTCTGAAAGACTTGACCACAACTGATTAATATGATGGCAACCCCAATTCTAAGACAATCAACAAGAAGATGAAGATTGCTCCCCACCTCCTAACAGAGAGGTGACAGACCAAAGATGCAGAATGAGTATATTTCTGGACATGACCATTGTGGGAATTTTTCTTTTGCTTGACTATGCATATTTGTTACAAAAGGTTTTTTTTCCTCCCTTTTTTCTTGGATAAGGGAGGTGTTAGGAGGGATGGAAAAAGAAGTAAAAATAGTTTAAAAAAATAGTAAAAAAAAACAAAAAAGAGAAAAAAGGCAGGCAATCAGTGACAATGGCTCAGAAACTCAACAAAGGCTTTGAGTAGCCTGTTAGAGGCACAAAGTAGCAGACACATTAGGCTCTTTCAGATGAATGAGTTTAGTTGGTGAACTTCTCTGAGAAGGGCTATTTTTGCAGAGATAAATGTGGGGTTGAGGGTAGAGTGGAGAGTTGGAAGAAGTGATAGGTTTTTTTTTTCCTTTTAAATTCAATTATATATTTTTTCAAAGATCTAAATCCTCTCCTTTCTTCTCCTCCTATTTGGAAAACAGTAAAAAAACCTATCACATGTATTATATATACATGTATTATATTACCTGCATACATATATTTTGCATACATGTATAATCAAGCAAAACAAATTCCCTTACTGGCTATGTCAGTAAAAATGTCTCAATCTACATTTTGAATTGATAATTTCTCAGAATGAAAGTTCTGGGTAGAGTTCCAATGGTTGATCATTATATTGATCAGAATTCCTAAGATTTTCAAAGTTGATTGTCTTTATAATATTATTATTATAATATAAATTATTTCCTGGTCTGCTTACTTCTCTGCAGTTTTCCCAGTTTCTCTGAAACCATTCCCCATCATCATTTCTTATATAACACAATAGTATTCCATCATATCCATATCCCATAACTTGTTCGGTCATTCCACAATTGATGGGTACCACCTTGGTTTCCAATTCTTTGCTACCTCAAAAAGTGCTGACATAATTGGAGTATAGATCTAGGAAGTAGCAAGGTGGTTCACTGGGCCTGGAGTCAAAGAAGAACAAAGTTCAAATCGGGCCTCAAACACTTATTAGCTGTGTGAGCCCTTGCAAGTCACTTAACCACTTAATCCAATGAAGAAGAAAACAGCAAACCATTGTAGTATCTTTGCCAAGAAAACTTCAGGGAGGGTATGTGGCCTAAGGGGTAATGAACTGAACACCACTGAACAACAACACAGACATAGTGATGGTCTTACTGGGTCAAACGACAGGTAAAGTTTGGTAACTTTTTAGGAACAGTTCCAAATTGCTTTCTAGAATGGCAGCACTAATTCACAATTTACCAACTGTGGTATTAATGTACCTATTTTCTGATAGCCCTTCCAGCATTTGCTATTTTCCTTTTTGTTAACTTTGCCAATTTGAAGGGTGTGAGATCATGTTAATTTGTGTTTCTCTAATTATTAGTAATTTAAAACATTTTTAAATATGGCTATTGATAGCTTGAATTTCCTCCCCTGAAAACTATCTATTCATATCCTTTAACCATTTATAAATTAGGGATTGTAAATTTGAATCAGTTCTTTATATACCTTAGAAATGAGAATTTTATCAGAGAAACTTTCGGCAAATATCTTCCCCAATTTGCCACTTCTCTTCTAATTTTAACTGCTTTGGTTTTCTTTGCACAAAATTTTTTTGAACTTCAAATTGTCCATTTTACTTCCTATCTTTCTCTTGTTTGGTCATGAACTCTTCTCTATAGATCTGACAGGCAATTTCTTCCTTCCTTCCTCTTCTAATTAAAAAAAAATTATGTCAGTCTTTATGCATAGATCATGCACCCTTTTGGAGCTTGTCTAGGTATATGGTGTAAGCTATTGACCTATACCTAGTTTCTGCCAGGCTGCTTTCTAAGTTTCCTAGCAGTTTTTATCAAATAGTGAGTTCCTGCCCTAGAAGTTAAAATTTGGGGGTTTATCAAACATAGGCTACTCTGCTTGTTTGTTTTTATGTATCTACCCTGTTCCACTGATCAACTTCTATATCCTTACTCATTATCCAGTTGCCTTGATGATTACTGCTTTGTAGTATAGGTTGAAATCTGATACTATTAGGCTTCTTTTCTTTCTACTTTTTTCCTATTAGAAATTCCTCTTGAAATTATTATTTTTAAACCCTTACCTTTTGTCTTAATCAATACTGAGTATTGGTTCTTTTTTTTTTAAACCCTTACCTTCCGTCTTAGAGTCAATACTGTGTACTGGATCCAAGGCAGAAGAGTGGTAAGGGTAGGCAATGGGGGTTAAGTGACTTGCCCAGGGTCACACAGCTGAGAAGTGTCTGAGGTCAGATTTGAACCTAGGACCTCCCATCTCTAGGCCTGGCTCTCGATCCACTAAGCTACTCAGCTGCCCCCGAGTATTGGTTATAAGACAGAAAAGTGGTAAGGACTAGGCAATGAGGTAGTTAAGTGACTCGCCTAGATTCACATAGCTAGAAGTGTCTGAGGTCACATTTGAACTCGGGACCTCTTGACTCTGTGCCTGGTATCAATTCAGAGCCCCTATCTTCCTCTTCCCCTTGAAAGTTATTTAACTTTTATTCCTTCAGATGAGGTTAGCTATTATTTTTTCTAGTCACTGGAAGTCATACTGTGGTGGTTTGATTGGTATGGCCCCAAGGAGGTAATTTCGACAGCACTATCATTTTTGTCATATTGGCATGACCTGTCCATGAGCAATGAATATTTCTTCAATTATTTAGATGTCTCAAGTTTCTTACCTGGGAGATCTAGGGAGGATAGGAGGCTACATCTTTTCACCAGCTGGGGGTAGATAGGGTCAAGCTCTGACTGCATCTTATTTTCACAGGTTATAATCAGATCTTTTACTTCCATTTTGGCTGAGAAGAAAACAGAAATAGGTAAGTGGCATGGAGGTACTTCTCACTGGATTTTGGGTTTGTTGTCTGCCTTCACCTCAAAGATATTAGAACAGTTTAGGACCATAGCATTTAGTGTTAGAGGGGATTTTGGAGAAACTATTCCAAACCCCTCATTTTACCATTTTATAGCCAAGGAAACCAATGTCCTTGGAGGCAGTCATTTTCTCAGTCACATAAGTAGGTCAAAGAAGCCAGACAGAAAGCTAGGTCTTCTATATAAGGCTGTCTCCTAGTCATTTAGCATTTATGAAACACCTACTATGTGCCAGGGATTGTGCTAAGTCCTAAGGACATATACACAAAAGGCAAAAAGCAGTCCTTGATCCCCTAGACTGGGGAGCTCCCAATCTAACAGAGGAGACAAAAGGTAAACCACTATGTATAAACAAGATAGAGAAGGGACACACTGGGGGTAATCTCAGAGGGAAAGCGCTAAGACGAAGGAGGATAGGGAAAGGCTTCTTGTAGAAGCTGAGCTTGAAGCAAGCCAGGGAAGCACAGAAGGAGAGACGAGGAGATGGAGCATTCCAGGGATGGGGGAGAGCCAGGGATAAAGTAAAGGTTTATAAAGTAAAGGCTTGGGTTTTAGGAATAACAAGGAATAGCAAGGAAGCTGGTGTCACAGAACCGGTGGAGGGGAGTAAGATCAGAAATCTAGGAAGGGGCCAAGTTCTAAAGGGCTTTAGAAGTTAAATGGAGGATAGAGTTTATATTTGATCCTGGAGGTAATAGGGAGCTGCTGGATTTCATTGAAGAGGGTGGTGATATGGCCAGACCTGATTTTAGGAAGATCAGTTTGATAGCTAAGTGGGAGGCAGATTGGAGTGGGAAGAGACGAGGCAGGAAGACCAATCAGAAGGCTACTGCGGGGCAGAGGTTGGCTCAATGGCTGAAGAGCCAGGCCTAAAGATGGGAGGTCCCGGGTTCAATTTTGGCCTCCAATGATTCTTAGCTGTGTGACCCTGGGGTATTGACTAGCCCTTGCCACTCTTTACCTTGGAACAAATACTTAGTATTAATTCTAAGACAGAAGGTAAGGATAAGAAGGAAAAAAAGAAAGTTATTGCATTTTTCCAAGCATGAGGGCTTGCCCTAGGGTGGTTGCAATGTCAGAGGAGAGAAGGTTCACATTACAAAGGTAGAAATTACAGTTCTTGACAATTGATTAGCTATAGGAAAAGGGAGTAAAAGAGTAAGGAATGGAGGATGATCCCTAGGTTCTGAGCTTAGTTAACTGGGGGGAATTGTAATACTCTCAACAGTAAGAGGAAAGTTAGGAAGAAGGGAGGGTTTTAAAGGGGGAAATAATGAGTTCAGTTTTGAACATAATAAATTTAAGATGTCTTACAGGAGTCCAGTTGGAGATATATAAAAGGCAACTGAAGATCTGAGCTAAGAAGTTGGGAGAGAGGTTAGGGCTGGTCAGGGAGGTCTGAGAGTCATCTTTATAGAGATAATGATTGAAACCAAGGGATGAGATCAAGTGAAATAGTATAGAGTGAAAATGGGATGTGGGTCCAAGTATCATCTTGAAAGGACTCTCATGGTTAGAGGGCATGCTAAGGATAAAGATCTTGGAAAGGAGGCAAAGGAGAAGTAGTCAGATAGGGAGAGCTTGGAGAGAGCACTGCTATAAAAATCCAGAAAGAAGAAAGTGTTAAGAAGGTGATTGATAGTGTCACAGGATGAAGAGGGGTCAGAAGGACAAAGACTGAGAAAAGGCTACTAGATTTGGCAATTAAGATTAGTATTTGGAAATTGGAAAGAGCAGTTTTCATTGAATGATGAGATCAGAAACTAGACTGCAAAGTGTTAAGAGTGTGAGATAAAAGGAAGTATTGGGCATCTATTTTAGAAGGCCTTTTTAATGAGTTTTGCCAGAAAAAGGAGTAAATATATGGGATAATAGCTAGTAGAGATGAATAGATTAAGAGGAAGTTTGCTGAGGATAGGGGAAATGCAGGCATATTTATCTTTCATAGGTAAGCAGCAAGTAGAAGGAAAAATTCTGAAGATTAGTGAAGGCTAAGGGATAATAGAGCAGGACAATTTGCTGGAGAAGACAGGGTAGAATGGGATCCCTTATGTATATGAGAGTGGTTTGCTTTAGCAAGGAGAAAACGCTCTCTTTAAGTGAAGAGAATGAAGGAGGAGATAGTGGCAGAAGGTTCTTTGAGGGATGTAAGATGAGGAATAGGAGAGAAGAGGGAGTTCTCTGTGAATAGCCTCAATTTTTAAAGTGAAATATGGTTTTCTCAAGGTTCTTAGCTAAGAAGGTGAGTAGGCTTAATTATAAGTAGCATAGAGTCAGGGCAATGAGTAACTTTGGGAATAGGAGATCTCTTTGGACAGACTCCCTTGTATTCTTTCTCTGCTTCTTCTACAAAACAAATGAGTGTAGGTCTGGATACATTTCACATGCTAAAATGGACTGAATACTGGAGGAAGATAGTATTTCCCAAATCCTAAAAAATGTCTATTCATGACCCTTCTACTCTGAACTGCAACTTTCCTATCTTTTCCTGTACCTTTCCTCCTTTTACTGGACAAGTTCTGGAAAAAGGTACAACTGATGCCTCTACTATTTCACTACCTACTCTCTCTTAACCCCTTTGGGGAAACTACTTTTGCAAAAATCACCAATGGCTTAGTTGCCAAATCTTTTAAGATCATAGATTCAAGCTAGACAAGACCTTACAAGTCATTCAATGCAACTCTCTCATTTTACAGATGAGGAAACGGAGGCTCAGAAGTGTTAAGTGACTTACCCAGGTTCAACACAGCTAATATGTGTTTGAAATGTGATTCAATCCCAGGTTTTCCTGGCTCCAGATGCAGCATGCTGTGCATTACACTAAAGTGATCCAAAAGGGAATAAAGAGGGAGACTAACTGAGTAACTGGCTGACTCCTTAGAAGTTGGCCACATTTTAATACCCTGTGGCCTATTTGTGACTCAGACTTCCCTTAATATTTTGTATTTCTCTAATGTATGTACTAAGACATACATTAGCAGCTAGGTGGCAAAGTGGATAGAGATTCATCTTCCTGGCTTCAGACACTAGCTATATGACTGTGCGCAAGTTACTTAATTCTGTTTGCCTCAATTTTCTCATCTGTAAAATGAGCAGGAGAAGGAAATGTCAAATTATTCCAGTATCTCTGCCAGGAAAACCTGGAAAAGGATCACAAAGCATCAGACACTACCGAACAAAGACAACAGTGAACATGCACATACTAGCTACTTAATGCTTGACAATGGCCAAATGACCAAATCAAATGAAAAAAGGCATTTATTAAATGATTACAATAGACAGGCTCCCATCCCTGGATACCTGGACTATTATAATGGTTTGCTAGTCTGTCTGCCTGCTACACATCTCTCCTCATTCCAGTCCATCCTCTACTCAGTTGTCAAAGGGACTTTTTCCAAGTGCAAGTTTGACTGTGTTACTTCCTGGACTCAGTAAAGTTCTAATCTATCACATCTAATAACAATTATAAAGTCTCCTGTTTGGTTTTTAAAGTGCTTCATAACTTGCCCCTTCCTCAGTCTTCTTGCTATTACTTACTGCTCCCTCCTCCACTATCCTAACATGTACTCTGTGATTGAGACTGGCCTCCTTACAGTTCCTACAAGACACTCCATCTTCCAACTCTGAGCATTTTACTGGCTGTTCCTCATGTCTGAAATGTGCTTCCTCCTCAGCTCCATCTCCTGACTTCCCTGGCTTTCTTCAAGTCCCAGCTAAAATCTCACCTTCAGCAAACATCTTTTCCCAATCCCTTTTAATTCTATTGTTTTTTTTTCTTGGTAATCTCCAATTTATATTGTATATAACCTTTCATACCTAGTTGTTGTTTTTTAAAAAAAAAATTCTTACCTTCTGTCTTAGAACCAGTACTGTGGTAAGAGCTAGGCAATGGGGGTCAAATGACCTGCCCAGGGTTACATAGCTAGGAAGTGTCTGAGGTCAAATTTGAACTCAGGACCTCCTGTCTCTAGGGTTGGCTCAATCCACTGAGCCACATCAATGTCCCCATAATAGCTGTTTACATGTTGTCTCCTTCATCTGATTGTAAACTCCTTGAGAGCAGGGTGCCTTTTGTCTTGCTTTTTATCCCCAGGCCTTAGCATAAAGCCTGGCACAAGCTAAGAGTTTAATAAATGTTTATTGATTAATTGACTGACTACCAGCAAAGCACTATGCTAAGCTCTGGGGATACACATAGAATAGCAAAATAGTCCTTGCTCTCAAGGAACTCAATAGATTATGTGTAATATATGTATATATATATATATGTATATATGTGTGTGTATACTTTATATATGTATATGTGTGTATATATTTTATTATACATTAAAATTTATATATTTGCTTTATTATATATAAAACATACATATATATGCTGGTTTCAACATATCTAGTTTTCCTTGTAATTCTATGTATTTCATGTTATGAATTTGATATTATTTTGAGCAAGGATTTGTAGGCTTCAGACCAAATTCATTTATTCATCTATAAAATCATATTCATTTCTGACTTTTAGCCATTGGCCAGGGCCAAGTCCTTTGGTTGTGAGAGCTTTCTTTTTATTTTTTGGTCTTCAGTAGCTGTGGTACCTGTAGAGGTATCCCCACAAGGCCACAAGGGTCCCTTCTCTATGCTACGGCTTGGGGTGGGGTTCCAGTGTGAAGGCTGGGCAGCTGGTCTGGGGGATGCTGCTCTTCCTTAGGCCCTGGGGCTTGCTTACCTGCCGGAAGGGTGGCAGCTCCTCTGTGGTTGCTGGTGGTGGTGGTGTTGGCAGAGGATATCAGGCCCCTTCTCCACGAGGGTTGCTCCCCTCAGTCTCGGTGGCAAGGGCCGCCTGCCCGTGCAGGATCAAGGTGCGCTCATGCCATATTACACATGAAAGTGATCTAGGTTAGGATCCATTCCTCCCCACTACATCCATCCCTCAGGGAGGCCAGGAGTTGTTTCTTTGTTTTTCAGTCTTTACTCCCTTTCACCCCTATCGCCCCGCCCAATCAAGACGCTTTAAGCAGAAGGGGCTAAATCCATGTTTGTTAAAGGAGTAAACACGTGGATGGGCTGCTGGGCTCCCCTAACTGGGGCTCTGAGAGCTAATGCTCGAGGGGCGTCGGTGGAGGGATACTGGGGTGCTTGTCCAGCTACCAGATGGTCTCTGCTGTCGTTTCCAGCTCCAAAGGCTGGCTGGGAACCCTAAGAGTGAATGAATGAAGGGAGGTGCAGGCAGTGATTGACAGGAGCGCCCGAGAACTTCATAGGGTTCTTCGACAGGCGGCGAGAGAGATGGGGTGAGGAATAGAGAGAGAGAGGAAGAGAGGGAAAGAGCGAGAACAGGAGAGAGCAGGGGCGGGGGGGAG
>NC_058130.1:93144289-93251296 GCF_016433145.1 Gracilinanus agilis
AAAAAGGGGGGAAAGAAAGAGGTGGGTAGTGGTGGTGGGACACGGCGGGGGGGAGGGGGGCACAGCGTGGGGAAATCAGGGAGAGGAGAGAGAAAGCGCATGCGCCTTCTCAGCCGAAGTCCATCTCGCGAGCCTTTTAGCGAATGCTCCGCCCAGTCTGAGGGAAGGAAGGGAAGAAGATGGCGGCCTCCTCTGTCTGCCGGGTCGGCGGTGCCGCATCTCGAGCCCTGCTCCGCGCCCGTGGCTCGGTGAGGCCTCGCCCCTCTCCGATCAAGCCAGGCGCCCCAGTGTGGGAGGGGAGAAGTGGAACTATCTTGAAGAGGGGGTGCCGCGGGCCGGGAGTCCTTTCGGAACCGGGGCCGCGGGAAGGTCACAGGGTCACGGTCGGGTGGGCCGCGAGCTGAGGTCTGGGGTAGCTCGTGGGGCTCGCGTTTGGCATGGCTCGGGGCACAAGGACCTCCCAGGGCTTGAATAGTCTAGGTGATCCTGGGCATAGAGGGGCGGAGGCTGGAACCCCAGAAAGCCCGTGGTTCCCGGGACAAGAATACCCCAGCCTAGGTTCGGGAAAGATTTATCAGCTAAAAGAAGGGGCTGTGGGGGGTTGGAACATCGGACGGAGTCTGGAGCCCGCCCTGACCTTGGGGCGAGCTGTCGCCCTTCTTTCCTCAATATCAACGTCTTCCGGATTGGGGCAGGGGAAGCTAAACGTGACACAGCTTACCTACCTAAGCACCTGGATAAAGGTGCTTCCGCATACCCGAAAGCACCCATAGAAACATGAGGAATGATGACCCTCAAATGGAAGTTAATAGTGTGATGTAACGGAAAGAGCATGAGACCTCCTTTGGGAGCCCGGAGTAGGCCTGGGTTCGAATCTCGACAATGATGATAACGCAGCCCTACCTTGGAAACCTTCAAACATGGTAGAAATGGGAGATGCTCTTATCCTTTGACGTTGCCTCAGACATTCCGTCCACCAATGAGCATTGGTTTTCAGTGAGGTTGGCCATTCTGGGTGAGAAATACTTCTCTTCTCTTCCATGATCATCACTGGCGCTGATATTTTAGATTTATTTTGCCCTAATTCGAGGGATTAGAGACCCTTGGGGCTACCTGACTCACCTAGCCCGTTCTCCTTCACGTTTAAACCCAGGCTTTACATCCCTTTGTAATGGTTATGTGATGTTTCTTTGCTTGATACAGTCTTGAGGATTAGCAAAATATACTTATTAATTCCAGCTAGAAACAGAAGTTTGAAACACTACCTGCAACATAAGAAATATAATAGAAAGATCCTTGAATCAGGAATTGAGAACCCTTGGTTCTTTGCCTCTTACTAAATATGTTATCTCTACTTGGACCCTTTCTGGGCCTGTTTTCTCATCTCTGATTAAGAGATTTAGACTAGGTAATCTCTAATCTGAAGTGATTCTGAACACTTCACAAAAAAATCCAGCCAATAGGGTTGACATTTCAGGCCCCATACTATGCTTTGGAAATCAGTGCAATGGGGGATAGAGAGTACTCACTGAATTTGGTGGCCCTTTGCTTTTTAATATTTTTATAGTGATTTAGATAAAATTATACATGACACGCTCATCAGAATTTCAAATGAAACACAGGAATGGATTGCTAATAAACTAGATAAGAGTCAGAATCCTCCCCAAATTTTAACAGGCTAAATTAACATGATGGAGTTCAGTAGGAAAAGTGATATGGTGAAACAACAGTTGGTCTGAAAAAGATTGGGGTTTTTAGTAGACTACAAGATCAATGTGTGTCAACAGTAGAATATTTTAGCCGAAAAAACTCATAATGTGATCTTGGTTTGCATTGAGGAACATGACCTCTAGGAAAAGGGAGACCCAAGTACACACCCACACCCACATCCTCCAATTGGATTTGGTCACTATGACCCAAGGAGTAAAGAGCTTTAAGTCCATGACATGAAGATCAATTGAAGGAATTAGACATATTTTGCTTGGAGAAGGCTCAGAGCATTTAGGTGGAGACATACCCTTTCCCCCATATGATAGGTATCTCTAAGTACTTGAAATGGTGTCTTGTAGAAGAGGGAGCATAAAATTGTTCTTTTTGCCTCGGGTGGACAGAACTAGGAACAATGTAGAAGTGCTGCAAAGAGGTATATTTAGGGCTGATATCAGGAAAAACTTAAATGACAATGGGCTGCTACTTTATGTGATGTATTTAGCCCTCAATGGAGGTCTTTAAACAGACTAGATAATTGTTGGATGTGTTATAACTGGGATTCTTGTTGGGCATGGGTTGGAGTAGACAGCCTCTGAGGCATTTTCCCACTCTCAAATGCTGTGATTTTTTGAAATTTATAACTGAATCAGAGAGTGACTGGTGCAGTCCGAAACTTCCTTTTCCAATGGACTTGTGGCTAGTTTGAATTGCTGAGTTTTAGAATAATACATAATACTATCTTTCTGAGAATGGTTACTTGAGCCACTTAGTTTTACTACTTGTTGGTAGCTCTTTTAAAATTAGATTAGGAAAAGAGAAAGCTAAAGTTTGGGCAATAATGAGTTACTTTGAATTGTCTCTAGGTTTTGATCTGCAGTTTCTCTGTTCTATATCACCAGAGTAAATTGAGAATTGTCTATAATTGGTCTCCATGTTTTGACTTTTTGAATTGTTTTTGTGAAAATTATTATGTGTCCACTTTTCTTTTTTTTCTTTGAACTTTCGTACAAGCCAAGAGTGTCCTGAATGGACTTAGAGATTGTATTGGCTTGCTGAGCAACAAGAGTGGCATTCAAGTAAACGGATTTTTGTGCAAATCTTTGTGCTTAGGGGAGAGGCAATTAAAGGAAGCGGGCTCTGGCTTCACAAAGTCAGATTTACTATGGGAGGGATAGGAGAATATGCTCATCAAGTCATTTCATCAAGCCATTTACTATGGGAGGGATAGGAGAATATGCTCATCAAGTCATATCAGGAGGGTTGAGTAAATTGGTCAGGGGTTGTATTTGTTGGCTTCAGAAAGACTGAGGTCAATATGGCTAGATTTAGAATTGTTCTAATAAAAATGTTATTTCTTTAGCCTTCCCTGTTAAAGCTGCCCACTTCTCGTAGTGCAACTGCCTTTGTTCAGACTCTCCAGAACATTCCAACAACTCAGGTCACTACATTGGACAGTGGACTCCGGGTGGCTTCTGAGGACTACTCCAGACATCCCACCTGTACAGTAAGTTTGAATGGTTTCTAAGAAAGTTAAGTCATTACCTCTCACTGTTTTGGAGGAAATTCTGTAAGTCCCTACTCTAGAAATGGGTCAGCTAGTTGGCTTATGAGTAGGCATTTGTAGGACCAATATACTCTACCACTAGTGGGCAGTGCCTAACCTAGTGTTGTCCAGTAGGACAAAAGGGATAGAATGATAAGAGGAGTACACTATTGGCTACAGTCTGAGTCCTAGTCCTCTCTCTGCTACAGACTCAAGTCTTGGGTAAGTCACCTAACTTTTCTGTGCCTGAATTTTCTCATCTGTAAAATGGAGGTACCAATATAATCCTATGGTTCTTAGTAAGTTGTTAATGTAAAATCAGGTGATCTGCCTGAGAGACATTGAAGAGAGAAAAATTATACAACCTGCAAAGTAATGACTTTGTTTCCCTTTATCCATCAGAAAATATTTTAGGATCATATTTTGTGTAAGATTTTATGCTAGGTGACTTATACCTAGGTGCAGCTGCAATTTATCCTTTATTTTAGGCAAATATCTTAATCATCTTTTGGGGTGAGCTTTGGATAGATTACCACAAAAAAGTCCCTTACATATAGGTAATTTCTTCAGCTGTTTAAATATGAAAAGTGAACCTGCCTAGGGATCCATGCAGGCAAAATATAGTTTCTGATATGGCTTAACCACATTCAACAAACATTTAGGGTAAATTAATGATTTGACCAAGGTAAAGCACCTATTCTCAGAATTCAAAGTCTAGGTGGGTGTGACATATAGGATCATAAATACTTAATAGGTCATCAGACCCTCCTAAGACCCTGAATCCTATAATAGATGACAAATAAATTATCTTAGCCGGTCCTCCTAAGGTGCAAATAAAGGTTATGTGAGATCTGAGTGGGTAAGGGACATTACTAAGGAATCATGATGGAAGAGGTTAGATTTAAGTTAAGTTTTAAAGAAGGGTGGAAATCCTAATAGGTTAAGGGGAGAGAGGCATTGGGAGCAATGTAAGCAAAGGCATGATGCTGGAAGGCACAAGAAGAATGGAAGGTACAAAATATAGTATGAACTGAGTGAATAGTATGTGTGGGGACAAAGTAAGAGAAATGACTGAAGAGTTGGGGGAATACCACTTTTGGGGAGGGCCTTACATGCCTGACAAAGGCATTTAAACTTTACTCACTATAGAGTTTTGAGCAAAGCAGGGATGTGAACAGATCTATGTATAACTTCACAGACCAGATGAAGCACCTGATGTTTTTCTTTATTATTTCTCCTCCAGGTGGGAGTGTGGATAGATGTTGGCAGTCGTTATGAACATGAAGCCAACAATGGAGCTGCCTACTTTGTGGAGCACTTGGCATTCAAGGTATGAATGGGTTAGGTCACTATTCTCAAAAACTATAGACCCCAGAGACCTTTAAATTTTGTAGCTTTTAGGATATGAATTTATGCTTGATTCTGCTGTTTAGAGGGTCTCTCTTCACGTGACATAATGTCACTTTATTAAAGATCCACTGATGAAGGACTATCACAGGGTTTGAGCAAGATAAGCTGGTCTGCTAAAGTCCAGGGTGGTTCTAGTGGTAGACTTTGAAATTCTACTGGGGAGGAGATAGCTTGCAAGATGTAGCTTACCATCTCTAGTGTTCCAGCTCAGCTTTGGAAGTGATTCAGGAAAGTTTAGATATTAGGCTTTTACTACTTGTGACCATTGCTGATCAATCACTGAATCTCAGCTTAAGCTACCAACTCCTCTGAGCCTCTTTGTCTTCCTGGGTTTATAGATCTACTACATCAAATATGATTTCATTTCCCCCTTTCTGCTACTGCTACTAAACTATATGCCCAAATCTGGCATATTCTTCTTCTTTCCCTTATACTCTTGTTTACTACACCATAAGAGTGGATGGTCTGTGATTCCTTTACAAGAGAAAAGAGAATACATATTTAAACACTTATTTCACTTGGCTCTTTGGCAATCTAGTACAGCTTGTGGACTCCTCAGAATGTTTTTAAATGCATAAAATAAAATACGTATGATTACAAAGTAAAACCAATTGCATTTTGAAAAGTTATAAAATATTTGAAAACAAGTTCATGGACCCCAGGTTAAGAGTCTGTGCCATAGATAGTATTACTGTATTTTTATGAACAAAAGAGATGAGATTTTTGTGCTGATATTTGGAAATCATCTGGAAGATGTCTTGTTGCTACTTCCTTTGAAGTCAGAAAAACTGAGTGTTTTTGACTTTTGGCCTTGGAGAAGATCATCTAGAGACATGATTGAGAGAAGCTTTTCTGCCATGGATAGAGAAAAGCTGAAGAGAGAGAGCCAGACTTTTACTTGTGATCTTGAGACAAACTAAATGGTATAGGACTGTTGAATCACAGGTGAAGTCCAGTGTAGTTATAGAGAGTTTTAGGTGATTAATTTGACATTTCTCAGAACCACTTATGTCTTTGTGCTTAATTGATTGTTATATATAAATTATATATTTAGTAATTCAGGAGATTGAATAGTTTACAATAGAGAGACATAAAAGTACTATTGGAAAAAGTTTATCCAGTTTGTTAAATAACAGTGGGGATCTCAAATTAATAAGTAAGAAAAAAGTTGCAGTATTATTAATTTGAGAGAAAGATCAAAGCCTATTCCTGGATTTTTTTCTGGAGATCAAGAAAAGAGGGTTAAACAAGTAAACAGGTAAAGTGCAACTTACTTTTGGGCAAGTTGATCGCTTGAACTGAGATAGACAAAATCAGCTTCCTAATACCGAGGCTAGTAAAAACCTAAATACTGCACTAGACCACATAAGGAGTTTAAAAATCCAGTGAGAAGATCTTAATTAGATCAATTAGATGGATTTGATTAGATTAGATAAACTATTTAGACTGAAAAGGCAATTTTATTGTTAACATAATTAAATTAGATTCATTCTTAATTCTAAATTAATATATTTAATAATCACTGGAATTCCTGAAAACCATGTTATTACTTCCTGAACCAAATCCTGAAAGAAGTCTCAAGAATGTTAGAGCCAAAATCCAGAGCTCCCATGTCAAAGAAAAAGTATATATAGCATCCAGAAAGAAACAGTTCAGGCACCAAGAAACCAGAGTCAGAATTATATAAGACCTGGCAGGTGGTGGTGCCTCAGTGAATATAGAGCCAGGCCTAGAGATGGGAGGCCCTGGATTCAAATCTCAGATACTTCCTAGCTGTGGTGACCCTTGGCAAGTCACTCAACCCTAACTGCCTAGCCCTTAATATTGATTCTAAAATAGGGGGCAAGGGTTTTTTAAAATTTTTTTTATTTTTTAAGAAAAATAGAGTAGCAGTTGGAATACAATGTTCTACAAGGCAAAAGATGCAGTAGTAGAACTAGGAATATACTATGCTGCGAAACTGAGTATAATCCTGTAAGGGGGGAGTGGATTTTTAATGGAATAATGGGTTTTTACAAACATTTCTGAAGAAAGAACTTTGAAATATAATATCCAAAAGTCAAGAGAGACCCAGAAAGGAGAATTTATTTAAATAGTTGGAAGATATGTGATGGAGTGCTATCATTCTAATGCGAGAAGGGAAAGATTTTTCCTTTCTTTGAATGGGTATTGAGGGAATTAAAAAAAAAAAAAATAGAACCCTAGGAATAGATTGGTTCCATTCTGACCATTTAAAGAGGGGAAAGAGAAGAGAGGGTAAAAGGAAGAATATGCTGGTGTATAAAGGAGTAGGCAAGAACTTGCTGATTCTCATAATTTTGATATACATGAGAAGAGTCTACCAAGATGTAGGAAAGGTAAGAGGAATGGTACTAAATGAACCGTATTCTCATCTGATCAGAACAAAGGAGGATTGAGCACATATGGGTGTTTGCAGACACAAACATTTTGTTGGAGAAATACATCAAACTTGACAGGGAAAAAAGTGAGACTAGGAAGAGGAAGTTAACAGGACAATAACATGAAGGGAATAGTTATAAGGAAAACATTTCCTTGTTTTAAAGGGGTGATTAAAAAAGGGAAAAGAAAAGAAAATAATTTAAGAGAATACTCATCTTTTGGGGAATGACTGAAAAAGTAGTTGTTATATGAAAATACTGAAATGTTACTTTGCTGTAAGAAATGATAAAAGATGATTTCAGAAAAACCTGGAAAGACTTGTATGAAGTGAATCAGAGTGAAGGGAACGGAATCAGGATTACTCCAGTTTATAAAATAATAGTAATTGTAATGAAAATTGTAATGAAAATCCACTTTGAAGACTTAAAAACTTTGATAAAAGCAATGACCAACCATGTCTCCAGAGGACCAATGATGCAACATGTAACCTAGCTCCAGACACAGCTGATAGGTTTGAAGTGTAGAGATTGGACATGGCTTGACTATGCTTTTTTATTACAGAGGTTTTGTTTTCTCTGTTTTTAATGGGGAGAGGGGAAAGGTGAGAGGAGAATAATAATGGTGATGCCAAAGATAAGAAGGGCTTTTTAAAAAAAATACATAGAGAAGCGTGTCCTCCCATAGTATGCATGCATGCCTAGTCAAAGGGTGGGGTTGAGACCTGGGACTGAATTTAATGTTCATAATTTTCTTTTTATAAAGGAAAGAGGGGTACAGCTTTATGTTAATTTCACATAGCAGCTAGATAGCACAGTGGATAGAGGACTAGGCCTGAAGTTGGGAGCATCTGGCTTCAAATCTGGCTTCAGATACTTCCTAGCTTTGTGCAAGTCATGTAACCCTAGCCTTTGCTGCTCTATACTAAGAGAGAAGATGAGGCTTCATAAAATAGAGTGCACAGAGAAGAACTGAAGGAAGTTTAGAAGGAAGTATAGATAAGCAGGACAGTTTTTAAAGTAACAGGTGAAATTTTTTTTTTATACTTTTGTTTTTAATAAGTAAATAGCATGAAATGGAGACACTTTCATATATAATATTTTATGTTCTAAGTATAAGAAAATGCTAGTTTATAATTATTTTGTGGTTTTTAAGTGTAAAATTTAAAATTTTTTAAAAATTAAATGGAAGACTAAAGAATGATCTCTCATGACCCCAAAGAAAACTTAGGATGCTCTTGCCCTTAAATGTTTTGGAATTCTGACATAGGAGCCTATATCCCACTTGGACCGGGCCAGTATATCTTTTTTTTTTTTTACTTAAATTTAAAATTTTATTTAAAAAAAAACAAAAACCTTACCATCTGTCTTAGAATCCATACTGAGTATCAGTTTCAAGGTGGAAGAGCAGTAAGGGTTAAGTGACTTGCCCAGGGTCACATAGCTAGGAAATAATCAAAGACCAGATTTGAACCCAGGACCTTCTATTTCTAGGCCTGGCTCTAACCATTGAGCCATATAGCTGCTGCCCCAGTATCTTTCAAGGTTCACTTCAAGTCATAAGGTATCCTCCTAATTTACATGATGAACTTTGATAGTTCACTTAAATTTATATCTAATCTTTGGCTACCTAACTTTTCCCATCTAGTTACCTTTCCCAACCCCCATCAAAGGGAAAAATTGAATCCAAACATATAAAAGTTAAGTTTCTATCACTTTAAAAGTAAGAGTATGATGCCAATCTGAAAGTACATGAAGATGAGACATTTTGTCATTGGATGTTGCATTTTGCTTGGTGAAACACACAGAAAAGCTGGAATAATTCTATTCTGGAGTAATCTCTTAGCTATGGACAAGGATATATAATAGCCAGGGTGTTTGTTGGTTAGTGTTAAGGTCCTATGAAGCTGCCTGAGGACTCCTCAGGTCTGAGAGTTTGTCGGCTTGCTAGCTTACAAGGTTGTGTTGCTCTTTTCTAGCTGTCGAAGTGGTACAATTTAAAATGCTTTGACTTTTCTTCATCCCTGTTGATTTATTTATAGGGTACAAAGAATCGTCCTGGGAGAGCATTGGAAGAAGAAATAGAGAAGATGGGTGCCCATCTAAATGCTTACACCACTCGGGAACATACTGCATATTATATCAAAGCACTGTCTAAGGACCTTCCTAAAGGTAGGCAGTCTTCTGTGTTCCCTGTGCTTTGGGATGGGAGGAATTAGATATGGTTTGTTTTCCTTTGAGTGAGACCAACTCATCTGTGGCCTCTTTGGGACTTGGTTATACTAAGAAGCATTCCATTTCTGAATTTGTAATCTGTGATTTTATTAAGCTGTATAACTCCATAGTGAGCAGTGAAGTATTGAATGAAATCCATGGCTGAGGCTGTGAGTTTGAAATGCAGCATAATCTCATTTGCAAATATCTTGTTGAATTAATTGTTTAGTCTGCCCATGTTTTTCAGGGATTGAATTCTACCCCTATAGCTTTGGCAGAGGCCTTTCAGGAAGTAGATGTCTTGCCTAACAGTCAGCTTTCTAAAAAGGAAAGTGAGCTGTCTAAAAAGGTGTTGAATTCTCATTTAGTGTGGTTATTCAAACCAAAGCTGTAGGACCACTTGTCTGGGAAGTTGAGGGGCAGGGGCAGAGATTTATGTTTCAGATTTGAATTGGTAGCTGACCTCTGCAATACTTTCTCACTCCTAAAAGTGTGTCATGGCTGTGGTAAAGCACTCTGATCTCTGGCTAATCTTCCCTTATTAGTCCAGAGGCTAACATCTGAATGAAGATTCAGTCACCCGAAGGATTTGTCTATTCTATTGATAACCTATAATGACCTTGATTGTCCACAGCATTTTCTCCCCTTCCTCTGCCTTGCAAAATTAATCTAATTAATCAGATATTTATTAAGTTCCTGCTTAAATTGAAAGGAATTGCTATGACCAGAACATTGTCCTTGGAACTAGAAGAAATACAAAGTCTATTTTACTTGACCAAAGGCTTTGCACAGTTTAGGAGAGGGATAAGGCGCATACACAATACAAAATAGGCTGTGTGTTTATAGTTTAATTAAGTGGTAATTTACCTCCCTAGTTCAGTGATGGTGAATCTTTTAGAGAAAGAGTGCCAGCCCTGTCTCCACCCCTGACTGAATGCTGTGGGTGCCCACCCCCCATCCCCCACTGAGTGCCAGGTGCACCCTGCCCCCACCTTATCCCACACAGGGGAAGGAGAAAGCTGGGTGGAGGGGCTGGTGAAGTGAGGAATGTCCTCAGCAAATGTAGAGAGGGGGAGAGGAGTGGCCCAAGTGTTCTGCTTCTCTCCAGCTCTCCAGCCACCTTTGAGCCACCTTCTTTATCACCTGTGTTCTCCCATGAGGTTGCTGGGCAGAGGGACTGGTGATGTGAAAAAAATGTCAGACATGGTGGAGGGGGGAAGGGAGCAGCTCCACCTGAGTTCCTCTGCCTTTTTAGTAACGAACTCTGGCGGGTGGGGGTAATGTGCATGCCCACAGAGAGGGTTCTTCGTGCCATCTTTGGCACACATGCCATAGGCTTGTCATCACTGCTCTATCTAGTTTATCCTTGCAGTGTGGCATAGTAGAAGGAGCAGGGGTCAGAGGATTTGAATTCTAATGATAGCCATGCTATTTACTAGCTCTGTGAACTTTTAGATAAATGACTTCTCCATAGACTTGTTTTCTTGTCTGTAAAATGAGAAGGTTGGACTAGGTATCACTTTTAACTTCTATATTCTGGGTTATTTCTCTTCTAGACCTAAACCACAAAGAAAGTTTCATAGTAAGGATATTTATTTATTAGAAAAGAATAATGTTATTTGCCATTGATACATGAATTTGGAATATTTAGAAATTATCTGTAAATTACAACTGAGTAGTATTAAGGTTTCTAATTCTAAACCAACCTTTAGTCTTTTTGCCCTAATTATTGTCATGACTCCATCGTGACCTTCCCCAGCCTTTTGCCTGTCCTCAATTACAAATTGTGGTCTTTCCTAAGAATCCCTGCTCAGCCCCTGACTCTCTTCAGATTATTTCCTTAGTACATTGGTGGGTTGTTGTAAGGGCCACATGCCCATTTTTGGTTGAATTACCTGACTGTCCTCAGGAGTCTCTACCAATATTACTGTTTGATCAGTATGTTATAACTAAATTATTGAGGAAAGGAGGTGAATTTTTATAGACATCATTTATTTCACTTTCAAAGAAAAAAGAAATATTCTTACTGTGACATCTTGTTCTGGCCAAGAATAATGGGCATAGTTGTCTCTGGAGGAGGGGAATATATTGATTATCAAAAGGTTCTCCCGTCCCAGACCACTAGCTCATTTGCCCATAACCTAATATTAAGTTGGCAAGATCTCTATGATTTTCTCCTAATCTACATAATGTGTGTCTTACAGCTGTTGAAATCTTGGGTGACATTGTGCAGAACTGCAGTTTGGAGGACTCTCAGATTGAGAAGGAGAGAAATGTGATTCTTCAGGAGATGCAGGAGAGTGACAACTCCTTGCGGGATGTGGTATTTGACTATCTCCATGCCACTGCTTACCAAGGCACTCCTCTTGCCCAAGCTGTTGAAGGGCCCAGTGAGAATGCCAGGTGAGAATTCACTGCAAAGGGGCAGTCAGTATTCCTGGAACACCAGCTATGTGTGAAGCTCTGTGCTTTATTGATGATGTGGGACATTGTAGGGAGACATGGAACCTTATCCAGGCATAAATACTAAATATAATGAAGCCTTGGAAACTTAAACATCTAAATGAATCTTGCCTTTCAAAGGCATCCTCTAGGAGGAGTACACTCATTCTAACTGCTGTGATTAGACAGAAATATGGTTCAAGGCCACTGGAGCTCCTTTCTCAATGTCTGGCATCTTTTTTTGATCATCCTCAACAGAAGCAAATATTGGGCATTTGAGGATGGTTTTGATTTTTGGAAACAACCAAAGTCATCCTGAGTCATGTCTGGTGAATAAGGCTGGGAGATATTGGTTTGGTTGCAAAATGATGTATGATTTCAGAAGGCAGTTCCCAGAGGAGTCCAAGCATGTATCACACAGTGGCATCAATCTTAGAATAAGTGTGCAACCTCCAAAAGGGAAGTGACTTCCCTTCTGCAGACTGTCATTTTACCTGTAACATGTAAGGTTTGGACTAAGTGGCCTTCAAAGACTCTTCCTTCTCTATGCTTCCAAGGTCCTCTTCAGCCCAGACATATTTTGTTTCTGGAACTACTCTGACATGTAAAAGATTTGATGAATTCCATTGTGTTGACTTTTATCTTGTAATCAACTCTCTTGTAGAACTAGTGACTGGGTACTTGCTGCCCGGAGCTCTTGGACCCAGGTGACCTGGCTGGGGAAGGGCTAGGAGGAGGAGATAGGTAGGAGGGAGAGGTGTGCTGGGCTTATGCTGAGCCCCCTTTCTTCTTCTGGAGCCCTCTGAAGGCATTGGGCCTAGAACATAGAGCCTCAGTCTACAGAATGGATGCCATTCTTTCCCTTTTCTAGGGAGCCTTGGGTCAAGTTGATAATGATAGTAATAGTGTACTTATCACCATCCTTACATTTATATTGGGCTTTAAAGTTGTGTTTTCCTCACAACAACCCTCTGAAGTATGTTGTGTACTTATTTTATAAAGGGAATAGAGGTTCCTAGAGGTGGTGTGGCCCTTGACCAGAAATTATTAAAGCCAGGACTGACCCAGAATTCTTTTGAATTCTACTCTAGTACTCTTCCTAATACTTTAGTATACTGTCTACCCAAACTTTCCCAGATGTTAATCTAAAAGTATTGACTTTGGAGTCAGAAGACCGGGGTTCAAATCTCACTTCTGCTACTTAATTACTGGTGTGACTTTGGACAATTTATTGAACCTCCCTGGGCCTTAGTTTCTCTTCTGTAAAATGATGGAGTTGGATTAGATAACCTGTGAAATCCCTTCCAGCTCCAGATTTAAGTTTCTGGGATTTTCTGTGTTGAACTTGTCACTGTCCTCTTCAGGAAATTGTCCAGGCAAGACTTGACTGAATTTATTGAGACTTACTACAAGGCCCCTCGAATGGTGCTGGCTGCTGCAGGAGGTAAGTGTGGAATGTGCCTCCTTCTTTTACCAGGAGCTGGGCCAGATAGAATGTGAAGGCCAAGAGAAGGGTGTGTGTGGATGTACAAATGTCTTTGGCACTACCTAGGGTGATGCAGCAGTTCCATCTGGAAACTGATGAGGGCTCTGGTGCAGAGCAGGGTGATAGGAAGGGAAGGGCAATGGGAGCATTCATCACCCTGTACCCCTTTATTTCTGCCATTTCACCCCTACATTTTTCTCACCCCTTCTTTCTTCAGAACCCCTTCCCTTCTTCTCATCATACTCTTTGCCACTTCTGATCCTAGTTACCTCATGGCCTGTGACCATTTTTTGAGGCTTGTTCCTTTATTTCCTCCTTGTAATCCCTTGGTTTGTACCATTGGCTTATCTACAGAATAGCACTCAGTTTGTTTAGCTGAGGGGTTTTGCAAGAAGGCTCAAGACTATAGGTTGGAAATGGTTTTTTGACTGTAAATGAAGTTGCCACCCAGCTGTGTTTGTGCTGAGGTTTGCTTGTGCTTGAGGGACTTTGTCCAAGTTCTGTGGTATCAGAATTGGTCCAGGCCTGATATTTTCTCAAGTGTTGATCTTCTGTCAGCTTTAGTGCCATAAGGTATCCCCTCCCTAACTGACTGGTTTGTGCTTTTCCAGACATTGCCTTTCCATATTTACTCTACATCCATTATTCTGTGACTGTCACTGAGCTGTCTCCCTTGGGGTTAAGCCTTGAGCTCAGGTAGCAAAGGTCATTGAAGAATCATGGCATTGAGGACATCATGCTACCTCTTTTGCTTTCCCTGACCAGATGTGAAGCACAAGCAGCTAGTGGACCTTGCTGCGAAGCATTTCAGCAATGTTCCCACATCATATGCTGAGGATGCTGTGCCTCTCCCTTCATCTTGCCGCTTCACCGGCAGTGAGGTATGCTTTTTTTAACGGGTGCCTCCTAGGCTTAGAGAAAAGGATGTTGGGATAGTTGATTCATTATTTTATACATTTTATATTTATTTAATCTATTCTCTGCCACTGGAGTTTTGTTTTGTTGCCTCATAGTATGTTGAGCTGACCCTATTTTCTTTTTTCTTTTTTTTTCTTTCTTTTTTTTTTTTTAACCCTTAATTTTGGTGCATTGTCTCATAGGTGGAAGATTGGTAAAGGTGGGCAATGGGGGTCAAGTGACTTGCCCAGGGTCACACAGCTGGGAAGTGGCTGAGGCCGGGTTAGAACCTAGGACCTCCCGTCTCTAGGCCTGACTCTCACTCCACTGAGCTACCCAGCTGCCCCCCTGACCCTATCTTCTTGAAGGGTCTAGGAGATCCTACCATGCCTGATTATTGTTTCTTATCTTTGTGTCCCCAGCCTGTACCTTGAATGTTTTTGTTATTGTTATTCAGTTATTTCAGACACAACTGATTCTTGATGATTCCATTTGGGATTTTCTTGGCAAAGATACTGGAATGGTTTGCCATTTGCTTTCCAGGTCATTTTACAAATGAAGAAATGGAGGCAAACAGGGTTAAGTGACATACCGAGATGCACACAGCTAGTGTATGAGGCCAGATTTAAACTTGGGAAGATTAATCTTCTGATTCCAGGCCTGGTACTCTAATCACTATACTACATAGCTGCCTTGAATGTAATAAACACTTAATTGAATTGTGTATTGGCCTTGCCACAGGCTGTATTCTTATATTGGCCAAAGACTAGTCTGCCTAATTATGGTTAAAGGGTTATCACCGTAAGGTTGGCCACCAAGGCATGAATTGTTTTGACTAAAATAATTTATGAAGCCATTCATGGAGGAAGCATAGAGGGATTGTGACCTTTCTTGGGGAAATAAATATTCACACTTGAGGACATCATGGATTTTTTTGAAGTATTACAGAAATATGTCCCCCAATTTATGTTTGCCCAAACCACTTTTGATAAGCTTAGGTCCAAATTTGGCCAAAGCCTTTATGCCAATTGGTAATATGGGATTTGGGAGAGGGGACACCTATTGTTAAACTCCTGTGTCCCAGAGGCAGAGAAAATAAGGTGGCTCTTAGAGGTTCACTACTTAGACCTCTATAAACAGATTCTGACTGAGAAATAGTGGATTAGGTAGGAAAGTTGAAAGGCTCAAATTTATCAGAGACAGACTTTGTTGTTAGGAGCACAAAGCCATCATTACTCTGCCCTTTGCCACTGGCGATCATGTTTGTGAACAGCCATAGTGACCTTGAGCAAGACTGCAACCAAAGATCCATCTTCTGACCAGTTTGATGAGATATTCTTCCTTCTAAACCCAGGTTCTTAACCTTTTTTGTTCATGGAACCCCTCTGGCAGTCTGATGAAACTTGTGGACATTTCTTGGAATAATGTTTGTTCTGAGCATCTATAATTGAAGGAAATCCTAAATTTCAGTTAAAGATGGGTGAAAAAGGATGTAATTTTTTTCCCCCTAAACTCATTTCCTCCTCTTTTCTCCAATCTGTCTTCTAATCCCTGGTCTAGATTGATTTCCCAGAAGGCATCCCTTCCTCCTGCATCTTCTATCGCCCACCTTGATCATGAATTGCTTGGAAGGAGGGCCTTAGGCTTCTCTTCCATATTTCCCTAATAAGGCTTGGCAGAGGGGATAGTGCTTATGGGATGAATATATAAATCTGTGTGCCTAGCTGTCTTAAGGAACACTCAAATAATTCCTTTCGATTGTGTTTTTTTGGAGATGTTGGGCACTACTATCTCTTTGTGAGCTTCTTTTAACCCCCTCTTCTTGTTTCAGATCCGTCACCGTGATGATGCTTTGCCTCTAGCTCATGTGGCCATTGCAGTTGAGGGTCCAGGCTGGGCCAACCCTGATAATGTTGCTCTCTTGGTAGCCAACTCGATTATTGGTCACTATGACTGTACTTATGGAGGAGGTGTGGTAAGGGTCTTGACTTCTCTTCTACTGTGTGTGAGGGAATGGTACTTATAAAGTCTTGGTGTTTAGCAGTGGCTCTCAAGGGAGCAAGTACCACAAGGGACTTAGGGAAGGTAGGGAGGCACAACAAAGGGCCTATGTATGGGGTTTTCCTTCTGTAGTCTGTGTGTGTGTGTGTGTGTGTGTGTGTGTGTGTGTGTGTGTGTGTATTTTGTGAGTGGTGAGGAATGAAGAAAGAGGCAAAGTAGCAAGCTCCTGAGCAGATCCTGTATAAAATGGAAATTATTGTTCTTTATTTACTTGGATTCTTTTTCCTTTGAATCTTTTCATACAAAATGGAGCATATGTTGAATTTGACCAAAAATTGATATGTTTGGGGATATTGTTTAGAATATAGCATATAAAAAGATAAAGTTTCTTCCTAAGAAGGACCACAATGATGCTTGGAGTATGAAGCCCTAAGAAAGGCAGGTGGTATGGGAAGGGCCACAGAGGATGGGAAAACTAGCAAAAAAGCTTCCCCAGGGAACATGAAATATGTAACTAGAGGAAAATATTCAAAATTTAAAAAAAAAAAAAAAAGCTTCCCCAGGAAGGCAGGATCTAAGGGGCTGTGCAGAATATGCACATGTGTAAACAGTTTCTGCCTTGGGAAGAGAGATGAGATGGGGAAAGTCCATGGCAAGTTCCTATTGATTTATGCTGACTTGGATATTCTTGGTGAGACCTTTTATAAGATTTCAGTGACTGGAAATGGCTCTTCTGTATTCTTTCTTTTGAAGGTTAGGGAGACCAGAGGGACCAGGAAAGTCTATGATTGCCCTCTCTATAGCTGCTGGGCCTGGGAAGGAGGCAGGGTGTGGTGAGCTCTGGTTGTCTCAGAGCTCTAGCTTATCAGGGTGGTGTTTCTGCTCTCCTGGGTTAGGGGTTTGGACTGTGTGGTTTCTTGTCAAAGAAAGGGGCTGATGTTAAGGTGATATTCCATCTAACTTGTTATAGCACCAGTCGAGTCCATTGGCATCTGTTTCTGCGGCGAACAAGGTCTGCCAGAGTTTCCAGACCTTCAACATCTGCTACTCAGAAACAGGTCTGTTTGGCATCCACTTTGTCACTGATCGAATGAACATCGATGACATGGTCTTCTTCCTTCAGGGCCAGTGGTGAGTGACTTCTAAGAAAAGACTACTTTTTGGCATTTCCTTGTGGGCCTTGGACTGTTGGATGGAAATGCCTCCAGAATAGGCTGTATGTCTACAGCAGTGGTTCCCAAACTTTTTTGGCCTACCGCCCCCTTTCCAGAAAAAATATTACTTAGCCCCCTGGAAATAAATTAAAAAAAAAAAATTTAATAGCAATTAATAGGAAAGATAAATGCACCTGTGGCCATCACCGCTTCCCTGGATTGCTGCAGCACCCACCAAGGGGTGGTAGCGCACACTTTGGGAATCACTGGTCTACAGGTTTCTGGCTGCAAGCTTGTCATTGCCTCAGTGTTAAGTTTTGCATGTGACAAATTTTTAAAAGTCACTGGATCCTTCCCTTTCACCCTATCTGCCCCCCATTTTACACGTGAGGAAACTGAGGCCCAGAGTGTATAAATGACTTGCCCAAAGTCACACAGGAAGCAAGGGTGGAGTTTTGAACTTAGGTGCTCTTGCTTCAAAACCAGCACTCTTTCCACTATAATACACTGTCTAAGGCCAGAAATAAAGGTCCTTTCATCTAGAACTTCAAAATGTTGTTAATCATATGGTTAATTAGAATCATACCTTCTGTGTATAGTTTAATATGACTAATGAATGACCCAAACTTTCCTGTCTAGGATGCGTTTGTGTACCAGTGCCACTGAAAGCGACGTGATAAGGGGCAAAAACATCCTGAGAAATGCTTTGGTGTCTCATCTGGATGGTATGTCTGCTAGAAGGCTGGGGCTCCATGCTGCATATGAATTTTGGTGATCTCAGAGGCAGGGATGAGAGACGCTATGGAAATGACATTCTTTCAAGGTCTTTCTAATGTTTCAGCCTTTCTGGCTTTACATCCTGATTTTCCCTTAGCAGATTCTTTCTCTTGTCCATGTATGTTTTAAGAAGCCTTCACCAAAGTCCCCTGGTGCTTCATTATGATGTGGAGGTGACTCTGGGACCTTAAAGGCCATACCAGTAGGATACAACCTCTGGCAATGGACTATGTCTGTTTCCTAAGGCCCATCTTAGCTAAGTGTTATCCATCATGAATTAGGAATCAAAGAACTTTAGCAGTCATTTAGTACAACCCCTTAATTTTATCCACGACAAATCAGAAATGCAGAGAGGTTTAAGTGACTTCCTTGAGGTCATTCTGGTTTTTAATTTGTCCTCTGACTCCTGTGTGCAGCATTCTGTCCATTGCTTAGAAGTTTGACTATCACTGTTGTGGTGATTTTTGGGACACAGGATTTTATGAACCATCTACCAAATGTGGTATAACAAAAAGAGTGCTGGAGTCTAGAGAGCTGAGCTTGAGCTCTGGCACTAAATATGTGGTAATTGGTGGCAAATCATTTAGCCTTTCTGAGTCTTGTTTTCTTATGTATGAAGCAGGAATCATAGTACTTGCCTATTTAAATGGGGTTAATGTAAGGAAAGTACTTTATAAACTTTGGAGTACTGAAGTATTATTAAGTCAGGGAGAAGTTTCATTCTGTCCTAGTAGCTATAAAAAAGGAAATTTTATCAGTATAATGATATATAACCCTGTGTGTGTGGTCAGAGTGAACAAATGTCTTATAAGATCCTATACTTAGAGCTAGGAAGGCTTGTAGAGGTCATCATTGAACTACCTCATTTTGCAGATGAGGGAGCTGAGGCCCAAAATGTTAAGTGACCTGACTGAGTCATACAGGTAGTGCAGTGGCAGACTCAGGATTCAAATGTACACCGTTTGATTCCAAATCCAGTGCTCTACTATATACCATACTGCTCTCACCAAAGGCCATGTGTTCTGTAGTGGCCACAAGTTACAGCTTTTGAGCTAGAACTTTTCTTGAATTGTGTGATTTGAACAAACCCGTAGAAAATTGAGCTAGCCTCATTTAAGGAAAAGCAGATTAAGGGGGCAGCTGGGTGGCTCAGTGGATTGAGAGTCAGACCTAGAGAAGGGAAGTCCTGGGTTCAAATCTAACCTCAGACACTTCCTAGCTGTGTGAACCTGGGCAAGTCACTTGACCCCCATTGCCTAGCCCTTACCTCTCTTCTGCCTTGGAACCAATATACAATATTGATTCTAAGATGGAAGTTAAGGGTTTTAAATTAAAAAAAAGAAAGAAAAGCAGATTATGCCTTTCCTTTTTGTCTTTAGTTGGCACATAGAGGAGAGATCTCTTCTCTTCCTTTGGGAAAATCCTGGGACAATGCTTTGATGCAGTAGGCTGTATGTTCCTGTATGCTATAAACATTCAGATGATACCCCTTGTTCTCCAATTTTAATTTATTAAATTTAAGTACAAATCTCTTCCATTTGTACTCTTGGAATAGGTCTTTGAAATATTAAATTCTTTCAGGGGAGTACTTCCTGATTTTTGTAAAATTTAATTTTCTAGCTATGAAGTTCCTTGTGCTTCTTTACCTCATAAAGGTGTTTGATTTCGAACCTGGATGGATGGAAAGAACTCTCACAACGACACTTGTCTTGAGTCTTAAATTTGGACAAATCTTTCTGCAGGTACCACCCCTGTGTGTGAAGACATTGGACGTAGCCTTCTGACTTATGGCCGCCGCATCTCTTTGTCTGAGTGGGAGAACCGGATTTCGGTACATAAAGGCTGGGGTGGGTGGACTGTGGACTACTTTGGAGACCATATTTCTTTTTAATATCACATATTTGCCTTGAGGAGGGGAGGACATTTCTTCTATATTTCTTCTGTTTATCTGTATGGCTTTGAGTAGTTGGCTCTTTGCCTCTAAAAGGATGAGAGTAGAGGTGGAACTGGCACCATCACATTCATGGGCATAGATTAGGCACGTGTAGGCACTCCAGGGCCTGTGTAGATTTGGAGTTTGCATTCTTAGTTTCACATGGTTTTCTCTTTGGGCACAAGACCTATTGCCAAGAACTGCAGGCTGCTTGAGGTATGCTATCTTGGCCAATCTTCAAATGGCTGTGGGTTTTGTGCAGTGAACCCTGTGAACCTAAGCCCAGAAAACACTTAAATTAGACTTTCCTCAGAAATTGGCCCAATTTACTGACTGCCTATGCTTTGCTCTTAAGTTGAAGGAATTAGCAGTTCTTTCTTCCTGCTTGGTATTCCAATTCCCCTAGCTGAGATTATTTCTACTCTTGAGGTGATCAGTTGGGCAAGTTCCAGTTGGAACCTTGTGGGCACCTTTCCTAGGATAGAGAAATGTTTTGTTCCTGTGGTTCATTGGGCTTTAGTCATTTCTGGCACTGTAAGCCAGATTTGCTGGGACCCATAGCTGCTGAATTTCTTTTTTTTTTTTTCTTTTTGGTTGGAACTGGAGTTCCATAGATAATTTTGGGAATAATTCTACCTTCAGAAATTCAGCAGAGCAGTATGCTCCCCACTTTCCCTTGTTTATCAGTCTGCCCATGCTGTTTGGACTGAGAGTTTTGATTATAAGAGGAAGCCATTTTAGTAACCTCTCTATCACATAATCAAGGTTTCCTTGGGGTTTCAGAAGGGTCTAATGGCAGCTCACCTGGGTGCTTGGGAGACCAGGGAGGAGATGGATGGACGAGTTCTTCCTTCTTGGCCCTTTACCTGAGTAATTGATAGCATGAAGAGGCCATTAAAAGGGAATGGCCCAGGGGCAGCTGAGTAGCTCAGTGGAGTGAGAGTCAGGCCTAGAGACAGGAGGTCCTAGGTTCAAACCTGGCCTCAGCCACTTCCCAGCTGTGTGACCCTGGGCAAGTCACTTGACCCCCATTGCCCACCCTTACCAATCTTCCACCTATGAGACAATACACCGAAGTACAGGGGTTTTAAAAAAAAAAAAAGGGAATGGCCCAGAGAGCCGATGGGAGCAGTCATTTGTGTGGGGCTAAGAGACTGGAGAACATATGGTAAGTAGGCTAGATAGCACAATTCATCAATTAGATTAACTTCTAGTCTGCCATCTCTGAGTTGAAACATGTTTGAAGTAATCTCTGCTGTTTTCTTCATCCGGACATACTGAATTCTACTTGCTTAAGAGTATACTTACCAGGAATTTTTTTAGTAGCAATTAGTCTAATTAGGCACTTTTAAAGCATTCTCTGCTCTATTTCCCAAAGGTATTTAGCATGAAGAGAAGAAACTGCCTTGGCAAAGAAACTAACAAAGAAAATTTCAGGGTCAAATGTGTTGTTGATTTTGAAACCTTGTTTTTGTGTGGGTGAACCCCTGTCTTATGTGTCTCAGAGAGCTGACTTCCTGCCCATCTGACATTTGCTTTTCCTAGGACATTGATGCTAGTGTTATTCGAGAAGTCTGCTCCAAATACCTATATGACCAGTGCCCTGCAGTGGCTGCAGTGGGTGAGTAGTTCATAGGCTATCATCTCTACTCAGGTAAGGCAGGCAGTTGACTAGGGCTGGGACTAGCATTTTTTTGTTGAGTAGGTTTCTTTCCTTCCCTTGGGTGTGGGTTTACAAAGAGGAGGAGCCTGGTATTTGTCTTAGCATTTTTTCTCCTTTGAATTTCTGCCAGGTTTTCAAAGTCAGATTAATGACTTCCCTTCTTTTCTCCATCATTTAGACTGAGGCACATTTCTACCTCTCCGGATTGAAACAGGGAGAAAGGCAATCATGCTGGAAATTTTTGTGGGACTAAAAACCATCTCATTGTGGGGCTAAAATCCACCTCCCTGTGGGAGGTTCTATATCTTGGGTAGAGGAAATAGAGCCCTCAAGTAAAGGAGGGAGGGACCCCTGCCCTCCCTATTGCCCTGGCCACTCCCTATTCAGAGCAGCTCCCCAATGCTGCTCTGACATGTTTGCTTGTCAGTCAAAGGGAGTTCCATTAGTAAACCTGCCCCAGCAGCTCCCTTCCCTCTCCCACTGATCAGGTGGTGAATTTCCTTCTCTCATAGTTCTTTTTAAAGGAGTAACTTTGATCTTTCTCACTGAACTGAGGTTGATGCATTGTGTGGAGGGGAAAAGGCTCAGGTAGGGACATTGAACTATGAGTCTTAGAGGGGTGGAGAATTAGGTCATGCTTAGGGATGGGGGACAGCAGGGTGGTGCCAGCCTGGAGCTTGAAGGAACAGGCTTATTGCCTCCCTAAGCTGAACATTCCCTTCCCTCTTGGCTCACGTTTCAGGCAGCTCGCCCGCCTCATTCACTCCTTCCAAGGCCTGTTGACGATCCCTGAGGCCAGGTGTCCTCTGCTGGGTGGGGAGGGAGGGGTGCAGAACTGTGACAAGCCCTTTAGTGGGTCTCTGCAGACAGTGCCTTAGGCTGACTAACGGCTCTGTTCCCTCAGGTCCCATCGAACAACTCCCTGACTACAACCGTATCCGCAGTGGCATGTTCTGGCTGAGATTTTAGGGGCCACACCCAGTCAAGGGTGGGAGCTGTGGGATCCAGGTCTCTGGAGGGTGCTCCCTCTACTCAGGAAGACTCCCTCCAAACACGTCTGTGTGGTAACAGCCACCCGGCTTCCTGGGTGAGCAGTACTGTTTTGGATCATGTCTAAATAAAAGTAATTTAATTGAAGCCTAGGCTTTGTTTTTTGATGTGCTATATCCCTTGTCATTCAGTTAATCAGTGCTACATTTTTATTAAGTGCCTACTATATGCCACTGTGCTATGTACAAGTGGGATACAAGGAAAAAGCAAAAATCATCTCTGACCTCGAGGAACTTTCATTCTCATCAGGGAGAAGACATGTTTGTTGTACATATATGGGTGTTTATAAGATGCATACAGAGTGAATAGAAGGCAGCCTTAGAGAAGGTATTAGCAGTGTGTATGGTGGGGATTAGAATTAGGGACCAAAAAAGGCCTCCTGGAGAACGTTCAGCTAACCTTTAAATGCCTATCATCAAGATGCTGTGCTTAGCTGTGGGGATTCAAAGTATAAAAAAAAAAAATGTCCCTGACCTCAGGTAGTTCTAGGAATATTATTAGAGACACATGACATATACCAAGTATCTTCTAAGGTAGCTGGTGATGGTGGCTTCAGGAGAATTTTTTATGGGATACAGCCACTGGGGTAACAGTATGGGAAGAGATATAGAGAAGGCTTTCTGAGAGTAGCTAGTTCTTGAGCTAACCTTGAAGAAGGGGAAGAATTCTGGATGGCTTAGATGATAAAAGGTTGCATTCCAAGCTTCAGGTGTATCAGTGTGAGAGGATGCCTGTTGGAAATAGTATGTCAGGTTCAGGGAATTTGTCCAGAATAGAATATTACATGAAGGGGGAATACTGAAATATAAGGCTGGAAAGTTGATTGGAGCCAGATTGTAGAAAACCTTTGCTAGACTGTTTGCATTTTATATTAGAGATTACAAGGAGACATGGAATGTTTTTGATAAAGATAGTGACCTGCATATTAGGAAGATTATGGGGAGCTTTACGAAAAGATGGAGTGGAGAGTGAAGAGATTAGAGACAAGAAGACCAGTTAGGAAGCTATTGCAGTAATCTAGGTGAGGGAAGGATCACTACTTCCTAAAACAGAAGAGTGATAGTATCAGAGAAGAGAGAGTGATTGTGGAAGTGTTGACAGTGCTTGGCCATAGGTTGGGTAATAAGGGAAGGATGACTCAAAAATGACAGGTTTCAAAACTGTGCCTGGAGGGGGCAGCTGGGTAGCTCAGTGGATTGAGAGCCAGGCCTAGAGACTGGAGGTCCTAGGTTCAAATCCGGCCTCAGACACTTCCGAGCTGTGTGACCCTGGGCAAGTCACTTGACCCCCATTGCCTACCCTTACCACTCTTCCACCTATAAGTCAATACACAGAAGTTAAGGGTTTAAAATTAAAAAAAAAAAAAACAAAAAAACTGTGCCTGGAAGGATAGAAATACTACTAGTACTATGGCATTTGGGAGAAGAGGATGTAGATTCATGAAAAGTTTAAAATTTTAGCCTTTGTTTGAAATCTGTTGGGCAATCAGAGATATTTGGCAGATGCAAATGCAGGATATCTGGGGGAAGTGTAAAGCTGTTTATATACAGTTTGAGTCATCTTTTTAGTACTGATAATTGAACCTCTGGGAGTGGATGAAGTTTATGTCAGGGAAAGGAGGCCTAAGGGAAAGCCTTTTTGGGGGCAGAAAATAACAACATATAAAGCATAAACAAAAAGTTAAAAAATACAAATATCTATAAAACAGCTAAATATAAGATAGTCTGGGATGGAAGGCACTGAATTGGAATTGGGAAAAGATTCATGTGGGAAAAATGGTGCTATATATATATATATATCGAAATAAGGGAATCTATAGCTTTCCTGAGTAAAGAGCAGAAGGAAGGTCAATTTACTTGGATCTCAGAATATGGGAAGTGGGGAGAGTAATGATCAATAAAGGTGGGAAAATAGGGTTAGATTGTGAGGGGTTTATTAATTTTGGCAAGAAGTATCTCCTGAATGGGTGAGGATATGGGTAAGTCTAGAGGTGTGAAGGAGGTGAGAATCTGGGAGCACATGATGTCTCAATCTTGGCATAAGCAGATTAGGTCATCTGACAGAGAAGGCATTTGAAGACAAGTTGGAGGTTTGAGGAGAGAGGAAGGTTAGAATCGTACCTGTGGAGAGTGTGGCAGGCAACCAAAGATCAATAAAGATTGCCATGCAACATGGGAGAACCTGGTTGATGTTGCATTGTTTAGCATTTCAGGAGTGGTGAGGTTGAACAGATGACCCAGGTTGTGGATTAGCAAGATGTATGTAGTGGAGGCATAAATAGACGAGGAATCCAAGAATTTCTTAGTAGCTAATTATAGGGTCCAAACTGGGAAGAGAATAAAGTGGAGCTGAGGTACTAGGAGAACTAGGAGGATTAAGGCATTGGAGGTCAAGGTGAAGTCTAAGAGATTTGGGGGAACTGAGGCACTGGAAGAAGGAGGAGAGGAGAAAGTAATTAGAAAGAGGGATTTCAGAAATGGCAAACCACTTTGCCAAGAAAACCCCAAATGGGCTCCACTTTAGGTGAAGTTTTAGAGGATGGGTTAGGTCTAAGGTGGAACCACTCCTATAGGTGACTGAAGTAGTGGAAATAAAAAAAGAGAATTGAGATGGAAGGACTTTGAGACCTCTATCTTCCTCTGATAGGTCCTGCTCGAACCTTTGGTTCTCAAAAGCTGTGCTTACAGGCCACAAATACTATCTGATCCAAACTACACTTGAGCAGGAAATCCCTCTGTGGGCTTTTAAAATTTTGTGTTGGGTCTGATTTTCTTTGATATACTCCTCTCTGATTTAGTTCCTGAAGTGGAACTTTGTGACAGGACCACTCTTTGCCTTTAGTTGTGCTTTTGGGTGAGGAAGATGACCCTCCTAGGTCTTGCCCTGTGTTCCCTGAGTTTCTCTATTTCTCTTTCCACCCTCCCTGATACTTTGAGGTTCTGAGAGGGGGTGTTCAGAGTCCTCTCTGTCATCTCAGAACAAGAGTATTAGGAACCTCGGAGTTTCTGGGCCTGAGCTTCTTGATCTGAGCAGTGCTGGCCTTAATCCACACGATGCTGGTCCCTATTGCTTCTGGTCTGCTTCCTGAAGCTCATAAAATTTCCACGCTAAAATTTTCTGATCACTCTAGGGCTTTCTCGAGAAACCTTTAGTTCTCGAAGTGCCCAAACACAAAGCCTTGTAGGTAATGTTTTCCTCGGATAGCTCGTGGGCCTACTAGGAGGCTACAGTGTGTTGGCTCTAATTTTGCTGGCAGGGTCCTTGGACTGAATTTCTGTATCGTTCTGAGGTAAAATAAGTCACTTATAGTCTCTTTTGGTATTTATTGATAGCTATTCAGTCTGGTGTAAACTTTGCTTTTTTGCTAGAGTAGGTATTTGGGAACAGGGAACCTTGCTTTTCATTCAGGTGACCATCTTGGCAAGAACTCAGTGGTCTCTCAATTGCCAAATCTAATGGTCTTTTCTCTACCCTAATGTTTCTTCCTTTTTTTTCAGCATTTTATATTTTCCCAATCACATGAAAAGATGAATTTACTAAGATTTTGAGCTACATATTATCTCCTTTCCTCCTCCTTTCTTTCCTTTTTGAGAGACTAAGCAACTTGATGTAGGTGTACATATATCATGCAAAACATTTTTGTATTAGTCATGTTATTCTGCCCAGTATTTCTTGACCTATCTCCTGCATAGGGGTATTGTTGACCATACTCCTCTTTGTTTGACTCTTACCTGATTGAAGACTCCTCAGGCTGCTTTGCTGGCAAATCAGCTATATCAAACACCCTAACTGTCTCCAGAGTTCAATCCTGGATTCTCTTCTTTCTCTGTACCACTTCTTGGTAACCTCCCCTTTACCTATCAGTGTCACTATTATCTCTATGCAGAGGACTCACAAATAATAAAAATATCCAACTCCAGGGGTCCCTTGTCCTTCAGTACCACATCACCAGTTACCTATTGGATATTTCAAGCTGGAGGTCTCAAGAGGCATCTTAAAACTCACTATGTTTATAATTGAGCTCATCATCTTTGCCCCTAAACCCTCTCATCTTTCAAACTTCCCCATTTCTATTAAAGACACCATCATCATCCTTCTCCAAGGTTGCTAACCTTGGCATTATCCTGGATTTTTCACTTTCCCTCCTACCACATATCTAATCATTTGCCAAATTTGGACATTCCTTTAAAACATCTAGCTACCATTTTAGTTCAGGGCCTCATTACCTCTCTCCCAGATGATCACAACAGCTTCCTAATTGGTATCCTGGTCTCAAATCTTTTCCCTACCCCAATCCATCTTACACACTATTTTCACTAAGTCCAGAACTATTTCCAGTGGTTTCTTATTTCCTTTAGGATAAATTATAAACTTCTTTAGCTTTTAAAGCTTAAACAAGCCGGCCCCAAACTCTTTCTCCAGGCTCACTGGCCATTACTCCCCCTTGAAACTCAGCCATCTAGCTAAACCAGCCTTCTGTCTGTTCCCAACTGTCTCTGGCCTTTGCCTTGGCCATCCCCTCTACCCAGAATGCAGTTTCCCCCTTACTGCTGCTTCATGGATATCCTTTCTTCCTTTAAGATGCAGCTCATGAGGCATCTCCATGCACCTCCTCCCCAGCTACCAATACTTTCTTTCCCAACTACTTGTACTTAACTATTTTGGATATATTTATATTGATTAGCATTCTATTGATGCCATTTATTTATATGTACCTGTTAGAATGTATGCTTACTGCAAGTTTTATTGGTCAGTTGTGTCTGACTGTGACCCCATTTGGGGTTTTCATGCCAAAGATACTGGAGTGGTTGGCTATTTCCTTCACCAGCTCATTTTACAGATGATGAACTGAGACCAATGGGGTTAGCCACACAAAGCTAGTGTCTAAGGGCAGATTTGAACTCATGACTTCTTGATTCCAAGCCCAGTACTCTATCCACAGCACTACCTAACTGTCCTTACTGTTCATTCTTTTTCCTTACATTCCCAGGGTATACTAGAGTGCCTGGCATATAATAGGCACTCAACAAATAATTGCTTATTGAATGATTGATTGTAGACAGCTCTCCTTTTAGAAAATGTTTCCTTATAATGAGTCAAAATCTGATCCTCAGTAGCTTCTCTGTCCCATTCTCCTGTTGTTCTGGGGCCAGAACAAATCTCTTTCAAATAACTCCTTTTAAGTATTTATTATTTTTAAAATGTTAAATGAAAAGAAAGGCATAAAGTGTGTCCTGTGTGCGAGACACCCTCCTCCCTAAGATTTCACTTCTCTAGACTAAATCATCCCACCCAGTTCCTGCAACCAATCTTCTATGACACATTCTACTAGCATTGACTGTCCTTCTGCCTTACTGGCTGATATCTTCTGGCCAGCTCCCTTGGTCTCTGCTCTACTTTGGCCAGGCCTCCCTCATGGCCTCCTCCTCTTCGCTGTATCTGTAGCTCTCCCAATCAAAATGCCCCTCTTGCCGCTGCTTCCCCTTTCGCGTTTTCTCCCCTTTTTAGAAGGTAAGCTGCTTGGGAGCAGGAAATAGCATGTTTACTTGTGTCCTGAGCGCTAAGAACTGGGCTTGGAGAGGCTCTGACTTTGGTGACGGACTTTGTCTGTCATAGGAGGACCAGCCTGGCTCGGGCCAGAGAACCCTCTCCCCAGACGACTGGTCCCTGAGTAACAGCGTGGCTGCTTTGTCTATACCTGCTTCCCTGGGGCTGACTCGCTGGGAGACAGTGGAGAGGGGCAGTGGGGAGTGAGGGCCTTTTCTCTCCAAATGGAAAGTTTCCCCAACTTTCTGAGGCCGACTGTTTGGTTTTAGGCTCTGCCTTCCTTCTAGTGGAGGGGGTGGGATCGCAGCTCAGCTCAGCGGGAGCCTTTCATCTCTTTAAGCTGGGCCCTGGGATGTGGCTGCAACAGATGTTCCACCTCAGCCCTGGGACTCTTGGGGGTGGGGGAATGACTGGCCCAGCTGAACTGGAGGGATAGGGAGCAGGGAATTTGGCCGGAGGAGCCTTCCCAGGTCTTCCAGGGAGTATGGGACGGTAACTCGGACTTTGTGCTGGATCCAGGTGGAAGAACTCTCCCTTAAGAACAGACAGAAGGAGGTGGTTGGGGGAGCTGGGCAGGGGGAGGGCTTCAGGGAGATGGGGGTGGGGAGGGGAATACGAGCTGAGGTTTCTGTGTTTACTTAAGGACTCAGCACTGAATGAGGCCATGGCAGAGTGCAGATTGTTGCAGGAGATTTTTGTCCAGGAACCAAAATGAGTTAGATTCAAAAAACATTTTCATTTTTTTGTCAGGTAGTGGCCACTTGGCGTGGGTTGGGCATTGCCTTGATGCTCATTTTATAGGTTTGGGGCCATGGGGAATGGACCTCTCCTGTGGGCAGCTCTGGTCTCTCTGGATTGGTGTCCCTTGAACACTAGACCTTGACATCCAAAGCCCTGAAGTCTCTAAGTCTCCCCAGGCTGACGGACCTTCTGTCAGCTCTACCTCTGAGCCCAGAGGGGAACCCTGGGGAAGCTCTTCCCATATGGCTGGCCCTGGGAGTGGCTCCTACAGTCTGCATTTGGGCAGTGGGGTGCAGAGAAGAAAGGAGCCTACATAGGGGAATTGCTTTCTCTAGGGAGTACAAAGATACATTTCCCTCCCCCTACTGCCTCCTTCCAGGCTCACCAGTTTGATTGCAGTCCTACAGCCCCAAGCTGTGTTTTTCCACTTGGTTTCCAAGTATCGTCTGGACAAGGGGAATAAAAAAAGTCCATCTCTTGTGAGAGCAAACGAAGCTGAGTCACAGCACCCAGAAACAGCCTGGTGAGCTCAACAGGGCCCGGGCAGGGCTGGGGTTCTGAGCCCCTCTCCCCTCAGGGTTCATGTCTGAACATCCTGAGTGTACGAGGCATGTTAGGAACTGTGCAGCCCGTCACGTCATCCCCTGAATCTGAAGCTGTCAGGCTGCAGGGCTGGGGCTGTGGAGTCTTCATCGCATTAATTTTTTAAATCCCTTTGGAACCAATGGCAGAGGCCAGAGGAGCAGAAGCTCCCTGGCCTGTCAAATGGAAGAGGCATGGGCATAGGGCAGTGTGACACCTCTGAAAATCCAAATCCATCCTAGGGAGGCACGTTGGCTGATTTTGCTCTTTACATCATTTGTTGAGAGACAAGAGGGAAGAAAATGCCTTTGAGTTTCCTGTGAAGGTCTTGACTTTCTCCCACTCCTTGGCCTGCTGACCATGATCCTCCCTTTTGCTGCTTCTTTCTCTCTTGCATGTTTTGGTCAGGTGTGTTCAGGCATCCTGGTGTAGTGAAATGGGAACTGAATTTAGGCTTAGGAGACCTGGATACAAATCTCAGTTCTGCTACTAAAGATTAGAGACAGTTCCTCATTTCAAGCCCCAAACTTCATCATCTGTTAAAATGAGTTCATTAAACTAGACTTATTACATCTTTAAATCCTAGGATCGTTGTGCTGAATCTGGCTGACCTGAGCCTTCTTCCTGGCTCCCACTAACCCTTTACCAAAACTTCTAAGCTTCACTAGGATGGATTCTCTGTGCTTGTTTCCTTCCCTTCTCTTAGGGCCCCTTTTACTTACTCCAGAATAGCCTCATGCTACCTGTCCATTATATTCACATGCCAAATGTATATCAAAATATTCGTATCCTTCCTTCTCCAGAAAGCCTTCGTAGATACCTCGCTTCCAAGTAGAAGACTCCAAGACATGCAGCACAATGAGCACAAGTTCAAGGATGAGCCTGATAAATTCCCACTTTGAGACATGGAGAATAGGGGTTCAACTTTCTCATTGATTGCCTTGTTTCTTTTTCTTGTGAGGACCATTCTGGAATGGGATTATATAGCTCACCTCTACTGAGTACTCTGAGGACAAAAAATCCTCAGACATTTTCCCCTGCCCTTGAGGTGCTTTTAGTATGGCTGGGGAGACAGAACTCACACACGGAAAACAATACATAATTGCATCAGACTGAGGGGTTCTGAGTTGGGGGAGCTCAGTAACTTAAGCTATTTAGTGATTTAGTCCTGGAAGGCTTCCAGCCAGATGGGACCTCAGCAGGACCTTGGAAGATGGGTGGTGGTTGAATGGTGAGAAAGGAGAGCATCCCAGGGGGAGAGAATGGCCTGAAGCAATAAAACATCTTATTCTGCTTAAGAATAGCTCTAATTAGAAGATTTTCCTTACAAATAGAAAGATGGCTCCTTGAAACTTACCCCCACTGGTCCTAGGTCTGCCCTCTGAAACCAATAACTAGCCTAATTCTTCTTCCGTAGCATGAAAGGAGACTGATGAGACCAGTAGACCTAGGTTGGAATATCTCTTTTAGGAAGTCATGGGAGATCAAGATTATAAAGGGAGTTATAGAATCCTAGGCTGGAAGGAACCTTACTGTGGATCTAAGCCCAACTTATTCTAGAAACAACGTTCCTTTGCAACATCCCTAACCTCTGGTCTCTCACATTCAGCTTGGACCTTCCAGTAATGAACTTGCTACCTCCCAAGGCAGTTCCATTTTACCAACAACTGATGGTTAGGAATTTATATAAATCTCACTCTCTTAAGCTTCTCCTCATTGTTCTGAGTTCTGTCCTCTGAGGCCAAGTAGAACAAGCCTAATGCCTCTTCTACAGGACAGTCTTCAAATCCTTGAAGACTGACATATTTCCCTCACCACCCCAAGTCTTCTCTTCAGTCTAAACATCACCCACTATTTCATTTGGCCTTTTCTCATATGACATTGCTTACATTTCCTTCCTCCTCCTCTGAGTGACTCTCCTAAACACACTCCAGTTGTCAGTGTCCTTGTGGTCTTTAGAACTGGACACAATATTCCAGAGGTGGTTAGTCTGACTAGGGAAGAGAACAGCTGTACTCTAACCTCCTTGCTCCTGGACCCCAGAGCCTAAGAGCACATCAGGGTTTTTGGCTGCCACATCTCAGCATTGACTCATCCTTGAGCTTGTGCTCACTGACTCCTTGCCTCAGGCCCTTTTCACATTAGCTTCCCTCTAACCAGGTCTTGATAAAAAGGACTATCTTTCAGTGAACGCAAATTTATTTTTTCTTTTTCCTATCTCCCCCATCACTGAAAAAAAAAAAAGAAAAAGAAAACTCTTGTAACAAATATGAGTAGAAAAGCAGAACAAATGAACACATTGGCTATGTCTAAAAAAAATACTAACTAGGTTTTCATCTAGTACTTATATGCTGGTTTTTTCTTCTTTTTTTCCCCTCCCTTTATATATATAAAAAAAGAACAACAAACCCTTACTTTCTTAGAATCAATACTTTGTATTGGATCCAATGCAGGGCTAGGCAATGGAGGTTAAATGATGTGCCTAGGGTCACCCAGCTAGGCAGTGACAGGTCAGATTTGAACCTAGGACCTCCATCTCTAAGCCCAGCTCTCAATCTACTGAGCTGCCCCTGGCTGACTTTTTCCTAATCTAAGGGTGATAACTTTAAAACTTTCCTCTAACTAATGTTAGAGTCATACCTACCCAAATTTATTTTAAATTTGCTCCATAATTTCAATTTATCATTCTTTGTGGAACCTGAGTCTGGCATGCGGCACATGCTTATGAAATGTACCGGTATGGTCAGAACTATGTTTAAACCAAATCAGTGATGATAACATTGAAAGGAATATGGCCAAGAACTGAATGCTGTGATGTACTATCGGAAACCATTCTCCAGGTCGATGTGGGAAATTAATGAATATTCTGGTTACCATCATTTTGCTAATTATGAATTTTTCTATCATTACCATTTTTCAACCCACTTCTCTCCATCTATGGCTTCTCTGATGTCTTCTTGAAGTCCAGGTACTTTGTATTTATAATATTCATCTCATTTTGTGTTCTATTAATCCTGTCAAGAAAGTAGGTAAAGTGAATGTGGCATGATTTATTCTTAGTGAGCCTATGCTGGGTTCAAGTAATCACTGGCTTCCTTTTGTAAGTGCTGAAAAATTATTTGTTGAATTCTCTAAGGGATCTGGCAATGCTTCCCATACAGAATGTCTCTTTGAGTCAGGGTAATACTTAACTATCTCCAGACCTGTGGTACCCCTATGTGGCCTGTATTTGTGTCTCTGCTCCTTAGTCTTATGTCTGACATACGGTAAGCATGTAATAAATGCTTGCCCCCTGACTTGTTGCCTCTTTTCTAAGGTCCTGGACTGATCTCCCAAGGATGTAATTCATTTGGACCTGGTAACTCTAACTTAGAGCTGGCAGCTCCATGATCTCCTCTTAGGTCATTGTGTGTCTTGGATTTCAGTTTTTAGCATGTTGGTCCTGTCCTTCCTAGGTGTGAATATAGTGATCCTTAGTGATGGTGCCTGGGAGAAGGGGAAGAAAGGAGCCAAATAATCATTTTCCAGTTCTTCCTTCCCCCTTTAGAACATTATCACTGATCTGTCTTTGTTGTTCAGTTGTTTTAATCATGTCCAACTTTTCATGACCCCATTTTCTTTCTGGGCAAAAATAATGGAGTGGTTTGTAATTTCCTTCTCCAGTTCATTTTATAGATGAGGAAACTGAGGTCAACAGGATGGAATGACTTGCCCAGGGTCACACAGCTAGTATCTGAGGATGGATTTTAACTTAGGAAGATGTCTTCCTGACTCTAGGCCTGGCATTCTATCCACTTTGCCACCTAGCTGCCCCATTATCCCATCTACTCTGAGCAATAGTACTATCCTTTGTGATCCTTCCCTATGTACTACCCAATGCAATCAATCATCTTTCTGAGCCCAGGGTCCCAGGAACAGAGTTCAAGATAGCCAGAGTGTAAACAGCATGGCCTGGAAAAGACCTGGAAGTGACCAATGAGTGGTTGGTCATTCAGCTTTTGTTTGGAAACTTACAGTGATAGGGAGGTCGCTACCTCCTATGGCAGCTTAGAAATTTTTCCTTACAACAAGCAGAAACAGGTCTCCTTGAACCTTCTTCCTTCCTTCTGTTTCCCCACCTCACCATCCCCTTGAATTGTTCCTGGGTATGCCCTGTGGAGCCAAGAACAAGCCTCTTCTACCGTTAGCCCTTCAAATATTGTAAAGCCATTGATCATACCCTATACATTACATCAATTCCTATTTTCATTTTCCTTATTATGCCTCCTTTCAAAGAGGGTGGTCAAGGGGACTCCATCTAAAGACTGAAGGCCTAGGTCTCCTCGGTGTTGCTTTGGGAGTGGAGGCTACACTCCCTAACCGCTTCTGGATAGAAGACATCCTTGGACTCTCCTGTCTTCCTGCAGCGTTTTGAGTTTGGGGCACTGGAAATCTCCAAGAGACCACACTTGAGGCTACTGGAAGAAGTTGCCGATTCCATCCTCACAACTCTCCAGAACATCTGCTCCTTGAACTTGGTGCCAGAGTGGGATGAGGAGGATGGGGAAGCACTTCCCTTCAGGCCCCATGGATGACTTAGGCCACAGGGGGTGCCAGATGTCTCAGCCTCGGAGGTCAAGCTCCCAGGACCTCTGTGGTGCACAGCCCCAGGGCCACTGACGCACCAGGACTCTGGACTGGCATCAGAACTCTCAGTGTCAGGACTGGGGAACAGCTGGCAGCCAGGACTGCAGTTGGCACAAGCATCCATGGGTCCAGTTTGGATGGAGAGTAGAGATGGGGTGTGTGTGTGGGGGAAGAGACCTTAGTTTGGAGAAGGGATGACACAGAGGACAGAGTATGACCTTAAAGATTACCCTGCAGGAGGGGGATTCCTCTGTTCAGGCAGAATTAGGAGAGGGCGATTTCAGCACGAAAAAAAAAGCTTTCTCCTGTCAGAACTGGGCAGAAATGGGCTGGGAAGCCTTGGGAGCCAGTTTACTGGATGCCAAATGCCACTTTGTCAGGAATATCATAGAGGAGATTCTTGTACAGGTTCCATTTTTGGGGGGGGGGGAGGATTCTGTGATTCTGTGTTGGGGCTCTTTACTTGGGTCTAGCCCTAGTGGAGTACTGCACTTGTAGGGACTGGGCATTCAGGCACTTAATATGCCCTTATATGTCTCGATCTCCTTTCCTTCTCATACAGCATTGGCATGCAAGAGAAAAGGAAGCTGGGGGAGGGGAGAAAGGGTGGGTAGCCAATTCCATAGGAGCAGCTCTCCCCACCACCTGCCTGACATCACCTCCTTATCCCACCCCTGGACAGGAGGAGGAAGCAGTAGGGGTTGCTCCCCCATCCCTGGGCCTGGACTGAACGGGCATCCCAATATCCCCCCCCCCAGACCAGAGATTCCATGCCCCCTGGCTCTGGGCCAGCTTTCCCCACCCTTTCCCCTGAAGTTATGTGTGGGTCTGGAAGGTGTGGGCTTGAGGCCCAGGCATAGGGAGGCACAGGGCAGGTGATGGCAGGCGGAGAGCAGCCATCTCCAGGTGGCAGCTGGGCAGGTGCTGACTCGTCTCTGAGGGATACCTGGCAGTGAAGGCTCCAGTGGCTTCCCCAACCCAACCTTTGTCCCCCAGAAACTGTAGATTCTGGGGGAGCTGGGGCTGGCTCTCCAACATATTCCACTTCCTCAGGAGGCTCCGAGTAGGTCCTGTGCCAAGACAGAAGCAGCTTCCCTTGGCATGAATATTCGGCTGCTCCTTCCCCTTGTCTGGAAAGGGCGGTACTGTGTGGTGGAAAGAGTGGAGGGGTTGGAGTCAGAGGGCTTGGTTTGAATCCTGGCACTGCTCCTCAAGACCTGTGTACCCCAAGACTAGAAGCAAGGCAACGGTCCACAGAACTTGGCCAGCGATTCGATGCCTGAGACTAGCAATGGAGGAGGCAGAAATTTGGGGGGTTTCAAGCCTGGTAGAATGGTAGTACCACTAGGCTGTATTGGAAATAAGCTGATTCCGTTATCAAGTGCTGGAAGATACTCAGCAGATCAATGGAGAAGCTTTGCCTAGAAATCAGGGCTAGAGAGGGATTCAAATGTCTTGGGACCAGAGCTGTAGACAGTAAAGGCATGGCAGATAATGTGGTGGAAAAAAGCCTGGAGGCTGGAAATAAGGAGACTCAGGTTCTAGTCCCAGATCTGCCTTGAAGAATACTAATCAACATATACCTGTAATATATGGGAATAATAGTTTCTTCTTTTTTCCCCCCAAAGTTTGCAGATTTGGTTTGATCCTCATGACAGCTCTGTGAGGTAGTGCTATTATATCCCCATTTTATAGACAAGAAAACAGAACAGATGGAGTAAGTGATTTACCCAAGGTCAAACAGCCCATAAATGTGTGAAGCAGAATTTTGACACAGACCATTGGCTGTGTGACCTTGGGCAAGTGACTCTTCCTCATGACCTCAGTTTTTCCCTTTATAAAAGGAAAAGATAATAAATAGACAGACAGATAAATGGATAGATAGATAGATGGACAGGTAGGCAGACAAACAGATATACAGACAGATAGATGGATAGATGGACAGACGGACAGATAGATGGATAGATAGATAGATGGACAGATAGATGGGCAGTTGGACAAATAGATAGAGAGATAGACATACTTGGATGGATAGATAGATGGATGGATGGACGAACAGATAGACAGATAGACAGTCAGATAGATGGATAGATAGATAAATGGACGGTTGGACAGACAGACAGATAGAGATAAAGGATAGATGGAAAGGGTTTCAACTGGACGACCTCTCATTTCCCTTCCCAGCTCTAATACTGTGATCTTGAGTTTAAAGTTCCGAGGGCTCTTCCAGTTCTGAAATCTATGAAAGAGGGGAACAAATTTCTTCTGTGTACACACTGAAGGATGCCGAGTGAGCCTGGGCTGACCTGAAGACTGGGACTAATTTATTGGACTAGGGCCATTTTAAGGGTAGCCTGAAGCTTCCTGCCCTGAAGTCCCTCCATATGTGCCACCACCCCCAGATGGGCTGCTGCTGGGGAGATTCCTTTGCAGTGAGCTGTCCCTGTGGGTGGTCCATCCTCTTTCCATCTGGGAAGGGTGATTCCCTCACCCCCGGCCCCCTGCCTCCTCTAGGGACACAGCTGGATGGCATCCTCTGTCTAGAAGGGGCTGAGGGGGACCTTGGGAGGGGGGCTGTGACACACAGGTCTGGAGTGGTGTGTGCCATGCATACATGCGGCTTTATCCATATAGTTTTCACACCTCAGGAGCCCTGTCTTCTTTGGGGGGCCCACATACCAGGATCCCTGTTCCAGTTCTGCCACTGATTTCCCCCTTCCCTCCATTCTCTCTGCCATTGGTCTATTAGGGAGGGGTGGGTTTGCAGGATTTCCAGGTGTCCAGGGTGGTTTCTAGACTCCCCCCCCAGATCAATGCCAGCTCCTAAGGTGAGTCATAGGCTCTGTTTTGCTTAGAGCCTCAGTCTTCACTTCTAGAGAATGGATTTGGACTATTTCTGACTGGGCTGAAGCTCTAACTAGGCATTCTCCCTCCTTCCAATTCCCCAAAGGCTTACCCTCCCCCCTTCCTGTGTCTGAGAAAGGAAAAGGTTCCCTGCCTGCCCCCAGGCCTTGTCTGCGGTTTTTTTTTTTTTTTTTTTTTTTTTTTTTGTGACTTGGGAGAGGAGGGCACTGGATGTGAGTCACCTCCAGCTGTAACCTCCATCCCTCCTGAAACCATCCCAGACCCACAAAATCCAATGGCCCTGCTGTCTTTGGGACTGCTACTTGCCTCCCAGGCCAAGAACCCCATCCCGTGCCCTTCAGATCATAGGTTTAGAGCAAAAGGGACCCTAGAGGCCACCTTGTCCAACCCCCTCATTTACAGAGAAGAGGTCCAGGTCCAGAGCGGGAAGTCAATGGTACAGGGTAGAGCTGGGATTTGAACTCAGACCTTCAGATTCCAAATCTGGCACCTCCCAATGTGCCATGTTGGCACTCAATGAGTTCCAACTACTCATTCTTCCTCTCATAGGACCAGCTAGGTGGCTTCGATGGATAGAGTGCCCATCCTGGAGTTAGGAAGACTCATCTTCCTGGGTTCAAATTCGACCTCAGACATTTATCGGCTGTGTGACCCTGGGCAAGTCACTAACCCTCTTGGCCTCAGTTTCCTTCTCTGTAAAATGAACAAGAAAAGGAAATGGCAAACCAAAAATCAATGCGGAGGACCCCGAATGGGGTCATGAGAAGCCCGACACGACCAAACTACAACAAAGGTCTTGTCATAATCGTATCCATGTTAACATATCTATGAAGTAATTTTTCTCTATCCAGATTGGGTAACAGATGTTCAGGTGAAGCAACCTACCTTGGGTCACCTAAGGGTTAGAGGCAGGATTGGAACCCGGGTCTTCTGATTCCAAGCCTCCTGCTGGGCTGGACTGAAAAGGAGATGGAAGCCAACCTAGTTATCCCATGTAGTCACTTCATAGTCGGGGTCCCCGAGGCCAGTTTCTAGGGGTCAGGGTTGGGCAGTTTTCAGGACGGTTTCACTTGTGTCGGATGTCAGAGGAGGGAGGGGTCCTGGGCCGGGGGAGAGTTAGGGGGCAGAGGAGAAAACCAAGGAAAGCTTCCTGGAGGACGTGGGATTTGAGGGGGACTTGAAATGCTTGACCAGGACCCGGAGACTACATTTAAAGTGTGTCTTTGGTTAAGCCCGCATTTTATAGAGAAGTTGCCTTTGCAAAGGTGAAACTCGCTCTGAGAGCTGGCCTCCCTCTGACCACCCCTTCTTCCCCACAAGCCCCGGGGGAGGGGCGGGGAAGGGTCTGTTCAGCAGGGAGAGTTTGGGGCCGGGAGAGCGCGGGGAGAGAACCCCATCCCTGAACTGGCTGAGTGGCGAGCAGCGGACCAGGTCCGAGGAGGGGACTTGTTGGGCCACTGACAGACCTCCCTCCCCGGCCCAGGCTGGCCCGAGGCAGGATGGGGTCTGTAGAGGAGGGAAGCCAGCCCCCTCCCGGGGCGGCGGCGGCGACTGGGACGGGATTTGTCCAAGGGAAGAAGCTGGGCGGTGTGTTGAGCTGGGGGCCGGCCTGCATGGATCCGCCCCGCCCCTCCCCGCCCCCGCCCAGCGGGATCTCGGGGACTTTTCTCCAGCAGAGGCAGGCGGCGGGGGCAGCCGAAGGACAGAGCTGGCCCTACCGGGCCCCAGACGGATGGACAGCTCCAGGTAACCCAGGCCCGGGGGGTGGGCGTGGAGCAGAGTGGATCTCAGTTTCCCCGTCTCCTAGGACTCCACGGGCGGCCGGCCGGGACGTGACTACAGGGTGTTAGGGCTGCTTCCTCTCTTGCTCCCATTCCTCCCAGGACCCCCCACCCCCAGGGACCCTCCTGGCAAAGAGCCTCCCAGGGAGGGAACCTGGGAAACTCCCCCAGAGAAAGAGCGAGACCCTCGTTGAGGAGGACTCTGGGAGAGGAGCCCACGCACACTCCTCTGGGAGAGAGCTCCCTCTTCTAGAAATCCCCCTCTCCATCAGCCAGAAAGAACCCCCGAGAAGCCCAGCCCTCCACCTCCTTCTTGCTGCTGCTGCTGCTGCCCTTCTGGGCACCTCGAGCTTCCCAAGTGTATCCAGATTCTTCCCACCCTCTTTTCCACCCCTCCTCCCTTGAAGAAAAAGCCCCTAACGGAGGTCTGGGGTGGGCGGGCGGTCAGGGGTCCAGTCTACATCCTTCCCAACTTCTGCTGGGGATTTGAGGGGAGAAGTGGGCTCTGCTATTACCTGTCCCGCTCCCCTCCCGAGTCAGACGCCAACCTGGTGTGGGGTGAGGGGGACAGTCAGGGGCTGCCGAGGAGAGCATCGGAGCTCGGAGGGATCCTAGGGGTCTGGAGTCCAGTTCCCCCTTTTTCCCGAGGGACGGACTGGAAGCGAGGCTGTTAGAAAGCAGCCTGAGCTCTCGGCTCCAATGTTGTCCCCCCAGGATGAAGCTGTGGTTCCTGCTCACTGCTGTGGTCATCGGAACCCTGTGGTTGCCCGTGAAAGGACAGGCGGAGAGAGGTCGAGGTATGGACAGGGTCCCAGACCTCCCGCCCTGCTCACACCTAGTCCCTCTAAACCCCTCTTGAACTCTGGGTTCCTCAACCTCTGCCTTCCCCACAGGCCTGGGAGGAGGGGAGAGATCTACTCCCAAACACCCTGCTCCAGCCCAGCCCCAGCCCAGCCCCAGCCCCAGGTCTCTCATGCTCCCTTCTACCTTCAGCTCCTGATTTATACTGGCAGGTGGATCCCTGTCCCTTCTGGGGCCAGAAGGGTGTTAGGGCTGCTTCCTCTCTTGCTCCCATTCCTCCCAGGACCCCCCACCCCCAGGGACCTTCCTGGCAAAGAGCCTCCCTTCTGGCCAATAGGCTGGGCCAGGGGCAGAATGTCGGTAGCCTGGGGGGGGGGGGTAGGGGAAGGACCCATGTCCTCCACATTTTGTTCTTCCCCATGTCCTCCACATTTTGTTCTTCCCCATGTCCAGCGCCTTCTGTGACTTGTCATTCAAAGTTCTTTGTTCTTCCCTGTGTCTCCCATTACCCATGGCTTCCACCGACCCCAACCCTCCCTGTCCAATGCTCCTGGATCCCCGGTCCAGAGTCCCAAGATGTTTCTCGATGCCCCGTGTGCTTCCTGACCTCGGTGTCCTGTCATCTTCCATGTCCTACCTCTGTGCATCTCCCCAGTTCCTGAAGCTGCCCTTTCCATCCCACTGATTGGTATCTCCTGAATTCCATGAGCTTATGTCCCTGCCCCTAGTGACCTGCACCAACCTCTATGCTGCTGACATCGTCTTCCTGCTGGATGGATCCTCCTCCATTGGCCGAAACAACTTTCGAGAAGTCCGGGCCTTCATGGAGGGGCTGGTGCTTCCCTTCACTGAGGTCATAGGGGCTTCTGGTGTCCGATTCAGTGTGGTGCAGTACAGCGATGACCCACGGTGAGGCCTGGGCCCTCATAGATCCCCAGAAACCCCCAGTGTTTCCTCCAAGATCTCCCTGGGCTCCAAAGACTCTCAAAGACCTTAGAAATTCCCAGAGACTCCTAGATACCTCGAAACCCTCAAATCCCTGAGGAGCCTTCAGAGGCTCATAGAAGCCTCTCTTCCTCACTGGACCCATGCCCCCTCCTTTCCTTCTTTCCTCAAGGACTGAGTTTGGCCTGGATACCTATGGTTCTGGCAGTGATGTGGTCCAAGCAGTGCGTGAGCTCACTTACAAGGGAGGAAACACTCGCACTGGGGCTGGATTCAGACACATTGCAGACCATATCTTTCTGCCTCAGCTTGCCCGGCCTGGTGTCCCCAAGGTGAGCCTCAACCTAGTCCCCCAGTTTTTTACTTCTGATCTCTGTCCCAGGTCTCTGCACTTCTTAGAATTCCTCCCGGCTTCCCAAGGGAATCTCTTCTCCTGACATGAATTGACTCTGACTCTTGAACCTGGCTGGCTCTATCTTGACAGTCTGGCTTCGAATCTCATCACTCAACTGAAACTACTCTCTCCAAAATTACTGGCAATTTCCTACCCCACAAGTCTGATGGTCTTTCAGGTCTCATCTTTATTGAACTTGCTGGAACATTTGGCACTTGACCACTCTTTCCAATGGAATACTCTCTTCTCTCTGGTTTTTGTGATTCTGCTTTCTCTTCATTCTCCTCTTACCCAGCAACTTTTTCTTTAAGTCCTTTGCAGGATCATTATCTGTATCATGCCCCTACCTGTGGGCTACCCCAAGGCTCTGCCCTATGCCTCTTCTCTATATTTTTTCACTTGATGACCTCATTTGTTTCCCTGGGATTAGTTATCATGCCTCTGCAGATGACAGATCTCTCTCTCTATCTGTAGATCTCTATCTATGCATGTATGGGGAGATATAGAGATTTAGCATATATATCTAGCCTTAATCTCTTTTTTGAGCTGGAGTCCCCCATCATCAACTGTCCATTAGATATTTCCAACTGGATAGACCATAGGTATCTGGACCTCAATGGATGCAAAAGAGAATCCATCACTTTCCCCCCAAACCCACTGCTCTTCTGAACTTCACCATGTCTGCCATCATTCTTCCAGTCACTCAGGTTCAAGATCTCAGAATCGTCCTTGACACTTTTCTCTCCCTCCCTCTCTCTGACTCTTTCTCTCTGTTTGTCCCTTTCTTCTCCCCTCCCCTCAATATCCAGTTGGTTGACAAGTCCTGGCGATTCTAACCCTACAACATCCCTTCTCTCTGCCCACTCAGCCACTACCTTAATTCAGGCCTTCATCTTTTCTGTCCTGGATTATTACAACAGCTTCCTAATTGGTCTCCCTGTCTCAAATGCCTTCCCCACTCCCCTACATCCTCCACACTGATACCTAAGTAATTGCCCTAAATCACAAGTCTGACCATGTCTCTCTCCTACTCAATGAAACTCCCGAGGCCCTCCTTATTTCTGGGATCCATACAATTCTCATCTTTAGCATTTAAACTCCTTCACAGTCTGGCCCCCATCCTGCCTTTCCAGCCTTGTTCTATATTACTCCACCAAAGTGCTTTTTTAGTATTTCTCCTTTACAACACTCTCCCTCTCATCTGTGTGCCATTGGTTGTCCTCCAGGCCCGGGATGCATTCAGTTCACCTCTTAGAATCTCTTTGAAAACTCCATTCAAAGGGCTGCTTTTTATATGAAGTCTTTCCTGACCCCTCTAAATGCTAGCTCTTCCTTCTAAATGTTCTTACATTCACTTCCTCTTCATTTTATAGTCATTTTTCTGTGCGTCCCCTCAGTAGACTGTAAGCTCTCTGAGGACAAGTACTTTTTCATTTTTGTCTTTGAATTCCTAGTGCCTGGCACATAGTAGGCACTTAATAAATGCTCATTGATCCTAGCTATGTGACCCTGGGCAAGTCACTTACCTCCTACTGCCTAGCCTTTGCTGCCCTTCTGCCTTGGAACCAATATGTAGTATTGATTCTAAGATGGAAGGTAGAGGTTTAAAAAAATGCTCATTGAGAGATTGATTATTCCAAGATTTGAGTGATTGATTATTCCAAGATTTTGACTGACCCTAACTTCTGACTCTGCCCTCCTCTGTCTTCCAGGCCCTAACCCTGACCCACTCATCCCTGGCCTTATTGGCCTCTACTGGCTATTTCCATCCCTTCACCCCTTACCTGGGTATATCTTCCCCTTATCCCCTGGACCTGGCTGACTCCACCGCAAACCCTAATCCCACCTTCCTCTGCTTCTCCCTAGGTTTGCATCCTTATCACTGATGGAAAGTCTCAGGACCAGGTGGAGCCAGCAGCTCAGAGGCTGAAGAGGCAGGGAGTGAAGGTGTTTGCAGTGGGTGAGTAGGGCTGTGGAGGTGCCTGAGGGGAGGGGCACAGGGCCGCTGGAGTGAAATTTTCCCTCCTGATGCCCAGGGATCAAGAATGCTGACCAGGGAGAGCTTCGAAGGGCAGCCTCAGAACCACCAGATGTTTTCTTCTACTTCGTCAATGACTTTAGCATCCTCAGCACCCTGCTGCCCCTTGTGTCCCGTCGAGTCTGCACCACCACAGGGGGCACCCCCCAGATCCTACCCTGTGAGTACCCCTATTTGAGAGCTCCCCAGTTTCTACTAAATGACCAAGGGATCTTCTCTTTTCCACCATCAGGATTCTTTTCCTTTCCTTGCCCGAAAATACGTTCCTCACTTCACTCAAATGGAGAGTGTGAGAATCAGGAAGGGGTCTAGGCTTGTGTGCCAACTTGAATGTCAACTAGTATATTCTTCAGTGCCTCCTGTAAGCAGAACACTGGGATTACTTGGTATCAGGGGAGATACAAAAATTTAGACTAAATGGAAGCTTGCAGTCTGTAGGGAGAGAATCTACAAACATGAAGAGCTCCAGGGGCCTTACATCCCTTACCTGAAAATCAAGTCTCAAGCAGATTCCTTTACTTACCAACAGAGAAAGACATTTGTGTTGCCTTCCTCGTAGGGTTTGAACCTTGTATCTGTTACTTAGGGTTGTAGAGTTAAATATGGAAGGGATCTTTGAGACTGTCTAGACCTTTTACAGATGAAGAAATACTTCCAGAGAACAATGACAAGGCCAAGGTCACATGGGTGGCCGGGTCAAAGAACCAGAGTTCTAGAGACCAGTTACTCCAACTCCAAATTCAACATTCTTTTTCATCATAGCTCTGGGCCCTTCCCCCTTTCTGGGCCCGTTTTTTCCTTTGAGTTAGTCTAGTGTAGATTCCATCACTTAACTACCTATGTGACCCTGGGAAAGTGACTTAATCTCTCAGTCCTCAATTTTTTTCATCTGTAAAACGACAGGATTAGATTAGGTGATCTCTCAAGTGGCATGGATGTCAGGAAGGTCGGAATTCAAATCCAGTTTCAGTTAGTAGCTGTGTAACTCTGTTTGCTTCAGTTTCCTCATCTGTAAATTGAGCTGGAGAAGGAAATGGCAAACCATTCCATTATCTGCCAAGAAAACCCCAAATGGGGCCCACAAAGAGTCAGACAAGACTGAAAATGACTAAATAACCGCCACAAGGTCCCTTCTAGCTCTAGGTCTATGATCCTTAGATGAAAGGTAATATTCTAGGGGACAAAGAGGAAGAGAAGGACATTCTAGGCATAAGGGACCGCCTTGGTAGAGGCATGTAGGTAGAATACTGAGGGATGTGGACAAGGGATGGTAAATAGTTCAGTCTTAATAGAAAATAGGGCTTGGAAGTGGGTAATAGGAGGTAAGACTAGGAGGAGAGGAAACCAGGCTTATAGAAGGTTTGAAATCCAGGGGGAGGAATCAGAACTTTATTCAGGAGTTTATATGGAGTTACTGAAGATTTCTGAGCAAAAAAAACCCAAAACCCGATCAGATCGATGTGGTAGGGAGGTAATTCAGGTATTCCGGATCCTTAGGATTATAGGATCTCTAGCTGAGATGGACCTTCAAGATCATCCAGTCTCTTCATTTTGCAGACAAGGAAAAGGATCTGCTAGGGTGATTGACTTGTCCAAAGTCAAAAAGATAAGTGTCAGAGTCAAGATCACAGGATCATAAACCCAGACCCAAATCTTCTATCTTCCTGCTACACCTGCAGCCTCTCCAGTCCAAGGCAGCTACCGCCTTGTCCTGAGTTGGGATGGCACCCTAGTCTACACAATTTAAAGTACTTAAGACTTAAGCCCCGACATCGACCTTTGAGCATGCCTGCCAGTCACTTTGGGGAATGGATGTCACGGTCCCCTCTGTCTCCCTGCAGCAGAGGGCCCCCACTCTGGCCCCCGAGATCTGGTGCTATCACAGGCAACCAGTGAATCCCTCTTGGCTGAATGGACAGCAGCTAGTGGTCCTGTGATCAGCTACAAGGTCCAGTATGTCCCTCTCACTGGGCTAGGGCAGCCTGTGCCTGACCAGCGGCAGGAGGTGAGGAACAAAGAGGAGTGAAGGTTTGGGAGCAAACGGGGAGGGGGGGGCCCAGAGGTAGGAGGAACAGCCAACACTGAGTTCTCTGTTCTCTGGTGGGGGGCAGGTGACTGTACCAGCAGGGGAGACAAGGGTCCGGCTGCAAGGCTTGCGGCCACAGACTGAATACCAGGTGACAGTGGTTGCCCAGTATGCCAACAGTGTTGGGGACGCTGTGAGTAGGACTGCCCAGACTGGTGAGTGATGTCTCTCACTGATTTCCTCTGGGGGTCTCCCAAGGCTTCTTAACTCTTCCTTCAGTCTGAATCTGTGTCAGACTCCCATAGTCTCCCCTATTCCCCCAGCCTGTACCTCTATGCCTCCCCAGGACTCGTGTACTCCCAGATTCCCTCCACCCCCATCCTAGGTCCCTCACTGGGCTCCTTTGCTTCTGATCTCACCCTACAAGCTAGACCAACCGTCCTTGCCACCTTCTCCCTCACAGCTGCACTGGAGGGGCCCATGATCTCCATCCAGAATGCCACAGCTCATACTCTCCTGGTGGCCTGGCGGGCTGTGGCTGGAGCCAGTGGTTATCGAGTGACCTGGAGAAGTTTAGAGAGTAAGACGGGAGGGTCAGGGAAAGTGGGGGATCCCTGACGTACCATCCTAGGAATATTCTCCTTCTTTGTGGTCATTTGTCTCAGTTGTGCCTTCTCACTCCCAACCCAGCCTCTTATCCCCCTTGTCTTGCACTGAGAATATCCCTGCTTCTCCCAGGTGGGTCATCCCAGCAGCTGGACATTGGCCGAGGCCAAACATCTGCCCTTCTAAAGGGCCTGAGCCCAGACACAGAATATGTGGTGACTGTGACCCCTCTGCATGGCCGGACACCAGGGTCTTCTGCATCACTGACAGCACGAACAGGTAAGGTTGGGAAACAGTATCGGGGCTCTCCGTTTGGCTGTGCCTTTGAGGGAAGAGGAGACCTAAATTTTGCTGAAAGGTCTGATGTTCTATGAGAAGCTAATCGTTCCTGTGTCCTTGGCCAGAGATGGGCATCATTCAGAACTTGCAGACGGTCATCTTGGGGCCCACATCCATCCATGTATTCTGGACCCACATCCCTGAAGCCCAGGGATATAGGCTGGAATGGAGACGAGTGAGCGGTTAGTAAGGGACACTGGTGGGTGTTGAGAAGGGGAGAGGCTAGGCCTGGACCTGAACCATTCCATTCACCCCATCTGATACAGCCAACCCAGAGTGACTTTTGCCTGGTTCTGAACATGAGGGAGACAGTCTCTATCGACAGGGACTCTCTCTGGGGGGGCTCTGGGACACTCTGAGGGAGAGAAAATGGCCCTTAACTTTGGGGAGCCCCTGATCTGAAGAAGAGACACTTCCCCTGTCCTAGTCCAAGGGGGGGACTTGGCATCCCTGGCATGGCTTCACGAGAAAGGGCTGGCTCAAGTGTTCAGGCCTTTGAACCTACCTTGCCAGGTTCAGAGCCAACACAGACAGTGGTGCTGCCCACGGAGGTGACTAGCTATCAGGTTCAGGGGCTGCAGCCAGGCACTGAGTACCGGCTCACACTCTATACCCTGTATGAGGGCCGTGAAGTCGCCACACCTGCCACCATCTCTCAGACTGGTAAGCTGGGTGGGCCCAGGGGGAGGACACAGTAAAGAGGGGTCCTCTGTGGGGGGGATCAGTGGCACTCCTGTTAGGGCCCAGGGGGGAAGAGCTCTGGATTTCAAGGACTTCTCCCTTCCCACCTAGTGCTAGAACCGGCTCCTGGCCGAGTGTCCGATTTACGAGTCGCTGAAGCCTCCCCATCCAGGCGATCGGTAAGAGTGGTCTGGAGCCCTGTGCCCAGTGTCTCTGGCTACCGTTTCGTGCTGCGCAACACACAAGGTGAGTGGGGATGTTGGGCATTGGGGCCAGATGTCCACTCCCTCCTCAGCCAGTGGCCTCCCTCCCTCTAGTTCCCTTCTCACTGGCTCCCTCACTCAGAAGCTGTCCCAGAATGACCCTACCCCGGGTGCCAGGGATCCAGAATACTGTGTCTGTATTTCTGTCCAGCGATGGTCTCTGTCCCCATATCTTTGTCCCTGTATCCAAGCCTTACTTCCTCTGGTCCCCTAGATGGCTCTGAGAAGACACAGAGGCTTCCTCCTGAGCAGACAAGCTTTGAGCTAGACAGAATCCAGCCCGGTGTAAGCTATGTAGTGCGTGTGTCAGCCCTGGCAGGAAATCGAGAAGGCACTCCTGGCATCCTCACTGTTCGGCTTGGTGAGGCTGGGATGTGTGGATGTCTGCCCTCTGAGGGCTCTGACTTCTGGGGGCGCTACAGCTCCTGGAATAGCTGAGACTGGGGTGGGGAGGGGTCTGTAGGGCTTGGGGGTGGGGATTAGCTATGGCCATAAAGTGGGCAAATGTGTGACTGGTGGAGGGAGTGTCTTCCATCAGCACTTGCCCTGTTCATACAGACCCGGAGCCCTTGCCCAGAGTTCCCAGATTTCGAGTGGTAGCATCTGAGCCAGGCCGGGTCCAGGTATCCTGGGGGTCAGTCCCTGGAGCTAGTGGTTATCGGCTAAGTTGGCGGCTGAGAGATGGTTAGTTGGGAAGTGGGTGGGTGGGTGGTGGTGAGGAGGGTTTGAAGGGCAGGGCAAGATGGGTGGGCATTGAGGGGGGAGGAAGAGGAGCTTGTTCTGGATGGGCAAAGGAAGGACCTTTAGAGGGCCATTGGGTAGGGGAGGTCAGAACACACGGACCACCAGCATCTCTAAAGGGATTCATTCCTCTTTGGAATCAGGCCATGAGTCTTCCAGGACCCTGACGGCAGACTCTACATCCTTTGACATTGTGGGACTTCGGCCAGGGGCCTCATACCAAGTGTCAGTGTCTGCCCTACGGGGTGTTGACCAGGGCCCCCCCTCAGTCATCACCATCCACACAGGTGAGTCCCTGACTCCCTCCTCCTGGAGTCTCTCCTCATCTCCCCCAAGGGTCCCCGTAGTTCCCTCCCATTGGCACTGTGCCCTCTTGTGCTTCCCCTAGTTTCCCATTACCTCCCTCTCTTTCCAGTGCCTTCCCTCAGACTCCCTCTCTCCCCAATCCACCTCTGTCTCCCCCAGATTCTCCAGGGTCTGTGTCTGCCCTTCGTGTGATTCATGCTGGGAGCTCATCTGTCCGGATCACCTGGACCGGGGTCCCAGGAGCCACAGGCTATAGGATCTCTTGGCACTCAGGCAGAGGTGGAGTGGAGGCTTGGGATGGGCAGACACTGTTGGGTCTTGTACTTGTGGATCAGTGGGTCATCAGGGTTTCTGCAAATGGGCTCATCTAGCCAGGATGGTGGGGGGCCTTGATGTCTGATTGGGCTTGGAGAAGGAGGATCATTCTTGATGGAGAGGAACCACTGGTCAGGAGGAATGGGGCTGGGTGGGAATCACTGGCTGGGAGGAATCAAGGGGACACCATCCAGCTAGCAGTCATAGAATGCATTATTGTTGTCCCAGGGCCAGAACAATCCCAGCTGGTACCTGGGGACGCTTCAACAGCCCAACTCGAGGGGCTGGAACCAAACACAGACTACACAGTGCGAGTAACAGCCCAGGTGGGCAGCTTGGAAGGGCCTGCTGCATCTGTGGCTGTGAGGACGGGTAAGCTGTGTCCAGGCTGACTATCTGATCATTTCCTGAACCCAACCAGCTGACATTCTAAGAATGGGCAGATTCTATCACATCACTTCTGCACCGATTTCCCAAATGAGGATTGATTGTCCTCAAACCTGCAGTCCCAGCTCCAGTGCCCCTAATTCTATTCCTGATGGCAGTCTGACATGGTGTCCTGGGTCCCTTGTCCCCCAGCCCCAGAGCCCGTAGGTGCTGTGTCCAGGCTCCAGATTCTTGACTCATCCAGTGACGTCGTACGTGTGACCTGGGTGGGAGTCCCTGGTGCCACTTCCTACAGGCTGGTGTGGGGAAGGAGAGAAGGTACGAGCCCTGGTCTTCTGGCCCTGAATTCTCCCAGCCACTGACCCCCCTCCACTCCTCACCCTCTCCTAGACGCTAGAGACCTCCATCACTAACCCTAGGAGCACTCTCATCACCCCTCAACTCTCCCTCCCTTTAATGAGCTACAGGAGGGTCTGACCTCCTTAGGGCGGCCTCTTCCTAGCCCTTGTCCATCTGTGCCTCATCCCTTGGGGCCATGCCTCCCTCCCACTCCTTCCCCCGCCTTCCCCTCCCCCCTCCAACCTCTCTGCCCCTCCCCCCATTCTTGTTCTCCTGTTGTCGCCCCTCCACAGGCGGCCCAGAGAGCAGCCGGATGCTCCCAGGAGACACGGACTCAGCTGAGATTGGGGGCCTGGAGGGAGGGGTCAGTTATACAGTCCGAGTGACCGCACTGATCGGGAACCGCGAGGGGGCGCCCGTGAGCCTCACAGTGACCACACGTATGGCCTGGGCGGGAGAAGAGTGGTGGAGGGGGCGGGGCCTCTAGAAGGGGGCGGGGCCTAAGCCCAGCTGACTGACTGATTTGGGCTGGCTGATCCTCTGTCCACTCTATCCTTCCCTGCAGCCCCAGCATCTCTTTCTGTCCCGGGCTCCTTTCGGCTCCAGCACAGTGAGGAGCGGGTACTGCGCCTGGCTTGGGATCCTGTGCCCGGGTCGGGCGGGTTCCGGCTCCGTTGGCGGCCTGAAGGTGAGGGGGCTGTAAGGCAGGACTCCCCCTCCCCATTACACTCCAAAGTACCTAGGAAGATCGGGCTTAGGAGCCAGAGCCTTGCCCAGCCCCCCATCTCCATCTTCTCCATCTCTTCCCCCCACTCCCATTTCTCATGGCCATCTCCCTTCGTCCAGGGACGAAGGCTTTCCTTCCATCATTATCTTCTATTTTTGTTCCTCCCCATCTCCATTCTGCCACTCTCCAAAGCTCCTATCTCTTGGCATCTCCTGTTCTCTCCCTATTTTCTTTTCTTCTATTTCTGTGTCCTCATCTTACACTTCTTTCTTCCCCCATCTCCAGTCTTTTTTTGCCTCTTCCCATCACCTGGTTCCTCCATCCTCCATGTCTCCTCTGGTCAGCCAGGTGGCACAGTGGATAGAGTGTTGGGCCTGAATTCAGGAGGAGCTGAGTTCAAATCCAACCTCAGACACTACCTAGCTGCGTGACCCTGGGCAAGTCATTTAGTTTCCCAAATGACTTAGTTATGAGGACAAAAAGAGTACCTACTTACTATGGTTGTTGAAGGGATCGAAAGAGATAGTAATTGTAAAGCCCAGTGCCTGGCACTTTACTTAGTAAGTGCTATATAAATGTTATCTATTATCATCATCATCATCATCATCATCATCATCATCATCATCATCTTCTTCTCCATCTGTATTCAGCTCCTATTTCTCTACCTCCCTCCCTCATTCTCCTCTAGGAGGCCCAGAGCAGTCCAGGGTCCTGGGCCCAGAAGTCAGCCGCTATGACCTGGTAGGGTTGGAGCCAGGGACATTGTACCATGTGACCCTGAGCACTTTGGGTCCTTCTGGATCCGGGGAGAGCACACCAGTGACCCTATCTGTCCGAACTGGTAAGAGACTGACACCTGGGAACTCTTCCCCCCAAACTGAAACTCTCACCTCTATGCTACTTTCCCTTCTCCCTGTGGAACACATCACCATCCTTGAACCAAGCACTACACCTTTTCTTTTGGGGCAATTCCTTCCTGACCCAGACAGTCTGTTGTAGCAGAAAGATGCCTGTATGAGGAATCAGAGCTCCTGGGTGCTAAGTTCTGCCACTAGTTGCATGATCCTAAGTAAGTCAGTTCCCTTCTCTGGCCCTCAGTGGAGATGGGATTGGTTGATCTCTAAGTTTCCTTCCATCTCTAACAGCTCAAATTCTCTGATCTTTCCCTCTCCTCTTTCCTCCTCCTTCATGAGGCTTCTTTAGGACATTCATGCCCCATCCCTCATTCTCTCCCGCCCCTTACTCTTCCCCTATCCAAGCTCAAAGTCTGCCCTCTCTCAGAATATTTCCTTGTACTCAATTCCACTCAAGCACCATATCTCCCCTTTCAAGACACCATTCCTAACACCATTTACCTCCCATGACCCAATACCCAACTCCTGGTCCTGCCCACAGGCCTTCCCTCCCTTACCACTGACCTTCGTACTGTGGAGACCTCAATGGATTCAGTGACACTGGCTTGGACCCCAGTTCCAGGGGCATCTAGCTACATCTTGTCTTGGAGACCACTTCCAGGCTCTGGCTACAGTAAGAATGTCTGGCAATAGGCAATCTAGAGAGACTCTTCAGTGTGGGTGTTGGAGAAGACTTAGCTCTCCCCCTCTCCCTACCAGTAGCATATTCTCTTGGGAGATTATATACTTGGGTAGAGGGTTCTCAATGCTATGTTGGGAGGAAATCTCCAGGTTTTATATGGGAAAAGAGTTCTAGTGCTTTTGTTTAATATGGGCATCCTCAGAGCATTTGGAACATTTGCATGTTGGGATACTGTATGTGTACCTAGGCTTTTATGAGGGGGCCTTAGAGGTCTAAAGTTGTCCATTGGAGCCTTGGGGAGCTGTCTAGTGGCAGGAATCCATTGTGTATTGGTGGTGGGGGGATGTCCCTCATACTTAATCTCTATTATATCACCTCTCTTTTTCCTACCTTGGTAGCTGCCCCTGGGTCCCAACAGACACTTCCAGGCTCCTTGCACTCCCAAAGAGTAACAGGACTGGAACCTGGCGTCTCCTACACCTTTTCCTTAACCCCCATCCAAGGAAGTAGCCGAGGTCCTGAGGCTTCACTCACTCAACACATTGGTAAACAGGGCACAGGGCAAGCATTTGGGGTGGGTATAGAGTTAGGGGGATTGGTAGAAGACATCCATTGGCCAGAGATTCAAGAGGGGGTGACTTGAGAGCTGGGAGAACTAGTTCCGCTAGGTATGAGTGGTGGGTGACACTGAGAGGTAATGATGGTGTGTCTGGGGAGCCAGTGATAATGGGAACCTCTGGGCACACCTTCTCCCCTCCCCTGCCTATAGGTTGCTCACATGGCCGGGCGGATGTTGTGTTCCTGGTCCATGCCACTAGGGACAATGAGCATCACTCAGGTGTTGTGAAGTCTGCCCTCAGCCGCCTGGTATCTGCTCTGGGGCCTCTTGGGCCAGATGCTATGCAGGTATTTCCTTGTCCTCTGCCCCAGCCCAGGAAGGGTTCCTTCCTACTGCTCCCACTTATAGTTACAAAGGCAGCAGCTTCACCTGTTGAGAGACACTCTACCTGCAATCTTGGCCCCTTTCTGGCTTCTTTTCCTTTTCAGGAATTCCTCCTTTCTTCCTATACCCAGCTCATTCTGTTCCTGTTCTTTGCACAGTCATAGAACATCAGGTCTAGAAGGGATCATAGACATCGTGTCCTTGTGTTATAGAGAAACCGAGTCCCTTGCACACATAGCTAGGGATTGGCAGAGCTGGGAGCCCCAATCTCCTGACTCCCAGGTCAAAGCTCTTCCCATTACATCATGGTGCCTCCCCAGTACAAGAGTACAGATAATATTAAGTAGAGAATGAAGGGATTTTGTGGTTCAGAATGCAGCCAGTGGATTTAATCTATACGTGTAGTCTAACCTTACTTAGGTAATTGCCATGAAAAGAGTCCTGGCCCCACAGGTTAGAGCACCTTGATTTTGTTCTAGATCTGCTGTTTACTGAGTCACCCTGACTTGTTTCTGTCCTTCCTGAATCTCACTCTGTTCATCTGTAAAATTCCATCTAGTCTCACCATTCTTGGTTCTCTGATCCCATAATTTGTTATAGATTTATATAGATTTAATCCCAAGTTCCTGGTATAGGGCTTATCTGGCCTTTTTTTATTGCTAATTGGCACTGCTTTTACTCTTGGACCTCAGATGAAGGCTTTTTGGGATTTCTTCCTGATTGGGCCTCTTTTCAAATAAACCCTCATTTCCAAATGAAATAATATTTGTAAAATACTTAGCACAGAGCCTGGAACTTAGTAGGGGCTTACTAGATGCTTGTTTCTTTCTTTTTATTCATTTATCAGAGTCGGCCTCTACCATCTCAAGGGTGAAAGAAGTGAGCTTCTTAGCCTAGCAAATGTGGACCACTCATTTAACTTCTTTAAACTTTACTATCCTATATTCTTTTAATAGAATCTTAACCCCGAATCCTCTATAATTCCCCACCCTTGGCCATAAAACTCCTTCTGAGCTGTCCCGAGTACACAAGGCCTGCCTTTACTCTGGGGTACTCCCTTCCATCTCAATCAGCACATCCTCCTGGGACCCCTCTAGCTCCTTCTCTCTCTATAAATGGCCCCTTCCCTTCTCCCCCCATCTAGCCCATCTTCAGGGCTCATCCCAAGCCAATGCCTTTCCAATACATCTAGCGGATAACCATCGTGGATTAAACAAGCCCTGCTCTGCTGGGCTCTGGAGCTCAGTGTAGGGGGTGGATGAGACACAAGCACCAAGAGCGGAATCCCTGCCATCAGAGAGGGGTGCAAACAGAAGTGCTAAGGGAGGTTTGGGGTGGGGGGAGACCTTGATCCTCAGCAGAGGGATCAGCTAAGGCTTGTGAATTAGGCTTTAAGGTTGGGTTGAAGAATGTCTATGACTCCGTTCCAAGATGTTGCCAGGCTTCCAGCCTGACCGGACACATCTCGGCTCTTCCACCTCTTCCCCTGCAGGTTGGGCTTGTAGCCTACAGTCACCGACCGTCCCCCCTGGTCCCCTTGAACGGCTCCTATGATCGAAACTCCATCCTCCAGCGGATCCAGGGCATTCCCTACACAGATCCGAGTGGAAACAATCTTGGTGAGGAGCCGGGAAGGCGAGAGGAAGGGCCTAGAGTGGGGCAACACAGATTCGGTCCCTTCTCGCCTGCTGCCTCTCTTTTTTCTTTCCAGGGTTGGGATGGTTCTTTGGGTTCTCTGGCTCTCTGGGGTGGCTTGTGGGCTCACTGGCATCTGGAATTTGGTGGCTGGGGTAGGGGCGATCCTGGGGATAGTGTAAAAGTTCCTTTTTCCTGTAGGTGTCGCAATCACTACGGCCTACAGGTACCTGTTGGGCCCTGGCAGCAGCGGGCGACGCTCCCACGTGCCAGGCTTGCTGGTGCTGGTGGTGGATGGGCCTTCTGGGGACGATGCCATCAGTCCCGCTCGAGAGGCCCAGGCTGCAGGTGAGGGGGTCAGCTTTGGGAGGGTGACCTGGCTTTACATATTAGGGGGACAATTGTTCCCACTTTAGGAGGGATGGACACAGAGATGACCCCTGGGGGACCTTCTGGCAGGGCTCTCTGTGCTCGTCCTGGGCATGCCTGGCGCCCAACCAGAGCAGCTGAGGCGTCTGGTGGCTGGCGTGGATCCTGCCCCCGTCTTTATGGCTGTGGACAGTGCCCGTAGCCTGGAGCAGGCAGTGGGCGGCTTGGCTACTGCTCTTTGCCAGGCAGCCTCTGGCACTCAGGTGAGAGAAGCACGGGTGGGCAGAGGGGACCCGGGGTGTCAAGGATGGGTTTTGGAAGGTGTCTCTGGGGGCGGACTTGGATTGCTTAAGCTCCAAGGAGGCCTTTTCTGTGTCCACAGCCGAGGCCCTCGCCCTGCCCATCACAGTGTCCAAAGGTGTGTCCAGGGGTTCTGGGGCAGGGAGGAGGGATGGGAACTGGAGCCTGGATCTGACCCTTTCCCCCCTGACCCCCGTATGTCCTCAGGGCCAGAAAGGGGAGCCTGGAGCCACGGTGAGTAGGCACTGGGGATGGGAGAGGGACAGGACAGAGTGAGTGAGAGGGGAAGGGGATGCAATCAGAGCGACAGGGAAGGGTTCTGTGGAGGGGAGTGGGGGGGGGTGAGAGTCACACTTGGGGAGGGGATGGTCTGTGGCTCTGATCTCATTGTTCCTTATGTCCTCTCAGGGCCAGAAAGGACAAGTTGGCCCCCCTGGAGACCCGGTAACTGCCCCTCCATTATTATTCCCTTCCTACTTTCCTGGGTCATCAGACCCTTCCTCCCCTCTCACTCCCACTCTTTTCTCTCAGGGCAGAAGCGGCCCTCCTGGACCTCAGGGGTTACCTGGAGGTGGTGAGAAGGGGGAGAGGGTGAGTAAGGAGTGAGTGACCAATGGCTCGGCCACCCCTCCCCCCATAGTGCTCCTGACTCTGGGGACCACCTGATGAGGCAGCCTCCCCCCACATGCTCTAGGCAGCCTCATTTGCTCCATCCCCAATCAGAATAGGCATCACTCTCCATCAAGGGCTCTTTGCTGGCTGATTGGTAGAGGCTGGATGAAGAAATCCCAGAGAGGAGGCAAGCTCACTTCACTTAAAGTCAGCCAGCATAGTTCATCAACTACTGGGTATGAAGCCCTGAGAGGAGAAAGGTGCAAGCCTGTGCCTTCTCTCAAATCTAACAGTGAGGAAGGAGACAGCCTCATAGGGAGAGGAAGGGCCTCAGGAATATTCTAGGAGGGAGAGATCACTAACAGCTGGGAGAAGTCAAGGAAGGCTTCATGGAAGAGGTGGCCCTTGAGCTGAAAGAAACTCAGAGAACCTGCAGTACAACATATACAATGATTACAGCAGTGCAAGAAGGTATAGGGACTGGACCCAAGATTTCCTCCATCTCCAGAGCTGTCAGATGAGGAAATCTAGCAATTTAAGTCTGCCTATCCTCTGCAAAGAAGGTTACCTGGATCTCCGAGAGGAGAGGTGACTTATCCCAGGTCACCCAGCCAGTATGCCAAGTAAAGAAAGAACAAAAACAAAACACAACTGAATATTGTCTAAATACCTTCTTTGCAAAGGTCAGGGACTGAGAGAACTTTGCAGTAATGTTAGTTTTGTCTCTCCCTCCTTCCTTCTTCCTCCCTCCCTCCCTCCCTTCCTTCCTTCCTTCCTTCCTTCCTTCCTTCCTTCCTTCCTTCCTTCCTTCCTTCCTTCCTTCCTTCTTCCCTCTCTCCCACCTTCCCTCCCTTCCTCCGTCCACCCTCCCTACCTCTCTCCCTCCCTCCCAGAGTTAGGAAGACGAGCTCAAATTTGGCCTCAGACACTTTCTAGCTGTTTGACCCATAGCAGGTTACAACCTTTGCTCAGTTTTCTTATCTGTAAAATTGGGATAATAATAATACCTACTTCCCAGGGTCATTGTGAGGACCAAATGAGATATTTGTAAAGTGCTTAGCACAGTGCCCACAAGTAAGTGCTATATTTATGTCTTTAGCTATTTTTATGTTTGTTTTTATTAGTATAAGTTATGAATGTTATATGTTAAAGGAAAAACATTTCTGGGTCCTCAGGGGAAGGTAAGGTGGGCAATCCTCAGCCCTATCTATAATGCTCTGTGTTCTAGTTTTAATTCTGGACCATTTCCTCTCACCTTGGCCTCTGAACTTTCTGTTTCTTAAAGGGGTTCCCCGGAGTAGATGGGCGACCAGGCAGCCCTGGGAACCCTGGAAGTCCTGGTTTGACAGTGAGTAGATCTTGTGTCCACTAAAGTTCCCTTTTACGCAGTGCCATGTGTAAATTTTGGTGCCTGGGGCAAAGTCGAGGGATGGTGGTGGTCCATGGTTCCAGGACAGTTCCTTGGTCCTGCAGTCTCACTAGGCTCTCCCTGGGAGGTGGTGGGGTTCGTTCCAATTTCTTGTATTCCTGCTGGGAAGAGCAGCCCACAGTGAAGTGGTGTGTGTGTTTGGCAGATGGCAGAGGGGGGAATCCTTCTGTGTAGGGTCCACAGAGGACCAGATAGCCTGAGATGAGGGTGAGAAGGAATCACATTCATCCCCGAGGCAAGTTCCTTAGAAAATTCTGGGTTGCCCACCCTTGGTATGGCTCTGCTCATTCTCTGGTCCATGCTCATACACATGACATGAAGATTGATCTCTGGTTCTGTTTATAGGGCTCTCCTGGCCGACCTGGCCCTCGAGGGGAAGCGGTAAGGAGCATGCATTCCCCCCATCACTTCTTCCATCCCCTGTTGCCCAGTGGCCTTCCTCAAACTATGTGCCTTGCCTGACTCCTTATTTACGTCCTTCAAATCCATATTCCACCCATAAAAGGGACCAGCTAGGGATCTGATGTGTAATGATGGATGTAAGGGATACAGCTAACCCCAGGAGAGAGCCTCAATTCAGGAAGGCTCCATGAAGGAGGAGGAGGAGGAAGAAGTTTTACCCTGAATCTGCTTCCTTTGATTTGTGGGGCGGAGGGGCATCTATTTCCCATGACCACCCCCTCATTTCTCTTTGCTCTGCAGGGGGAACCAGGCCTGCCAGGGCAGAAGGGGGAGCCGGTAAGTCATTCTGGAAAGGATGGAGGGCAATGCCCTTTGGGGGCTGAGGAGAGTAGTGACCACCATCATGATCTTTCCTCACTGCTTGCTCCTGCAGGGGAAGCCTGGGTCTGTTACAGGAGGAGGGACAGGGCTGCCAGGCAAGAAGGGGGAGCCGGGTGTCCAGGTAGGTTGGGGCTCTGGAATGACTGGGACTAGGGATGGAGGAAGAGTGGGTTGGAGTTGGGGAGGGACAGGAGGGAAAGATTCTAGAAACCTGCCTCTTTATGACTCTGTTCCTCTCCCTGCCCTTCTGCCTACTCATAGGGACCTCCAGGCCCCCGTGGCTCAGATGGGGACCCAGGCCTGCCAGGGCCCCGAGGAGCATCAATAAAGGTGTCATCTCTGAACATTCATCTCTCCCAACCCCTCTCTGCCTGCAAATCCCCTCCAGCTGTCTCCTTTCCCCTATGTAGCCTAGACCCTAGTGGTCTCCAGGGGGGACGCGGTGAATAGGGGGTTGTAAAACTTGTGGGAAGGGAAATGGAAGGGGGTTGGGGAAAGGGGGAGCTCTGGGACAGGGGAGTATTCTAGGTGGTCACTCATGATTTGCTTTGCAGGGTGACAAGGGTGAGAGAGGAGAGCCGGTAAGTGAATGGGGGAAGGAGAGGCATGAAAGGGCATCTAGGGGGAAGGGCTGAGATTTGGGGAGCTCCCACCTTCCCTTTACCCTAACCAGGATCCTCTTTTCCCAGGGCCTTCCTGGACCAGGCAGTGGAGGTGTTGGAGGGGGTGACCCAGGGCTTCCGGTGAGTGGGGGGCCATGGAGAGGAGTTATAAAGACTTTTCCTTCTGGAAAGGGTTGAGGGACATACTTCCTGAAGTGAGTTACTGTGGGGCTGTTTCCTCATGGGTTTGGGGGATTCTGGGTCTGACCCATTTCCTCCCCCTGTGATACCTGTGCTATAACTCTTCTCCTCCCAGGGCCTCCCAGGAAATCCAGGGCCCATGGGTCCCCCTGGACTTCGTGGGGAGAAAGGAGACAAGGTAAGGGAGTGGAGAACTGAGTAAATGTCCCTTAAGAGAATTGTGGGCACAGGCTCCCCAATGATGCCAAACCCTTCTCTACTTTGTCCCCTGTGACTTTCCTTATCGAACCCATCCCTAAGCCTCTCTGACCCTTAAGTCACAGTTCGGCCACCATTTAGTAAGTCCTTACTATTTGGAGATCCTTTTGCTAGATTCTAGGGGTGGTAAAACATTTTAGCTAAGACAAGGTAGGGAACCATAAGAAGCTCAGTCTGATAGGTGGATAAAGCACAAACAAATCATTTTAATGCCCTGGAACATGAGTAAATTTCCCTGAAGAGGGGCTATGGGGGCTGGGGAATGGAGGGAGCCATGGTCATCACCAACAGGGCTGAGTCACAGAAAGTTTTCTGGAGGAGACAGCATTCGAATTGAGCTTTAAAGGATGGACAGGGATACAGGAGGCAAAGAAGGGGAGGGAGATGTTCTAGGCCCAGGGGAACAGTGTGAGTAAAGGCAAGCTGGGGTGGGGGGTGGTGGCAAGGCTGGAAAAACAGGTAGCACCAAATTAGAAGGTCCTGAATGCCAAAAAGAGAAATCTGAACTTTGGTAGATACCTTCACAGTTCAAGTCAACAAACATTTATTAAGTACCTAATGTATGCAAAGCACTTCTCAGGGTTGGGGAAGGTACCAGACATGATAGTGTAAGAGACATCGAAAAGAACACATGATTTGGAGTCCTAGAATCTGCATTCAAATCCTGATTCTGCTAATTACTAAATTTGTATTACTTTTAGCCTATTATTTTCTATTTTGAGATCTGAACTTTCTTCTGATAAAATGAAGGATTTGGACCGTATGGTATCTAAGGGCCCTAAAATCTATGCTGCTCTGATAAGACCCCTGCTCTAATGGAACTCATGGTCTAAAGTGGGGGGGGGGGTGGACCTTCCCTTACTTTCCCCTCTGACCTTTTCACTGACTCTTGGGTGTGTGTAGCCATTCACTAAACCTGAAATAAAGACTCTCCCCACCCCTTGGTGTGTCCTCCTGGGCATCTCTCATACCCACCCAACATGCACACTTCTGGTCATTAGGGCAAAGGCGAAGATGGATTTCCAGGGCTCCCAGGGCGACAAGGGAACCCAGGAGACAGAGTGAGTAGGGATGAGTAGGAGAAGGGTAGGGGGAAGAAGTGAAGGAGATCCCACATTTGGGAGGATGGCGATGGGTCAGAATTTGGAGAAAGGAAGATGGGATGGAGATGGCGCTCCCATGATTGGCATCTTGCCAGCACAGGGACCCAGAATGTTGGGGAGGAATCTATGTTTTCTCTCTGTCTGAGCTAGCCTTGATTCACTAAATCTCACCTCTTCTAGGGTCCTCGAGGACCACCAGGAGAACCAGGAAGCAAAGTGAGTTTTAGGGGCAGAGGGAGCAACCAGGGGTCAAGAAACTTGGATTTGTTTTAGAGCTTGACTTCCCCTAATCTGTCAGTACTTCTGTGGGGAGACCAATCGTCAAACTTTTGGGGTAGGGGTAAGACTGAGGCAAATGGGTGAGGAGGGCCAGGAGGAGAGAGGGGTCAAGGATCTGAGGCCGAGTCCAGAGGCTAGCGCTTCCTACCTATTTACCTATATTCTCTGCCATTTTCTCTTCCAGGGAGACCCAGGCCAGCCAGGGTCATTGGGGGAAGCTGGAGAGAAGGTGAGTCCATATGCTGGGTTGAGGGAATGATTCTGGGAGATGAGAATCAGTGAGAAAATCCCATGGCTGGAGCTTCCCTGGATATGGGGTTCCCTCGTTCTAGCTAGGAAGCTATGAGATAGTCTGGGGAAGTCTGAACCCCACTCCTTCACTTTACTGTATATGTGGCCTGTGGCCTTGGACTAGTCATTCATTCCTCTGAGCCTCAGTTTCCCCACTTTTAAATTGGGAATATAAACTCTCACACTCTCTACCTTACTGGGCTATTGCAAGGAAAGTGCTATAAACATGAGGACTAAGTTGATTATCTTTTTTCTCCCATCAGGGTGATCGGGGCTTCCCAGGTCCACCTGGGCTGCAGGTAAGCCCCTTCTTTGCTGCCCCCTGTCTTCCTTTCATCTCTCCCTCCTTTCCTGGAGCTGTGGAATGATTCCCCAAGCATGTTGCCTACCAGAGAGCTTCAGGAAGTGTTGAGGTAATGTTTTGTTGGCCGAGGAGGACCCAGTGTGGTATAGCAGAAAGTTCCTGAACAGGGAATCTAGAGACCTGGCTTCAAATCCCAGCTCTGTCCCTGGCTTGCTATGTCTATATAAGCTTGATGGAAAGAGCCTTGGGTTTGGAACAAAGGATGTGGAAGGGGGCGAAGGGGACATCCTGGCCCTGTGGCATCTTGGATAAGTCATTTCCCTTCTCTCTTAGAGGAGAGCATTGGTCTTAATCATTTCTAAGGTCTCTTCTAGTACCAAGTCCTATAATCCCCAAACCCCTTCCTCTGCCTGGGTTGGTTTCTTCACTGGGATTAATGAGAGGCTTGACCTTAAGCCCCAAGATTCTTCTTCTCTCAGGCACATTGTGGCTCTCAGATTGGTTGACTGGGTTGGGGGCCAGGTGTGGAGGTATCCATCCATTTCTTCTATTACCCCTCTACCCAGAGACCCCTCTTCCAAATCACCTCTCTCTTCTATTTGCTCACCCAATACCTTTTTTTTAAAATTTCTGTCTTTTTTTTTAATCCTTACCTTCTATCTTAAAATCAATACTGTGTATTGATTCCAAGGCAGAAGAGCAGTAAAGGGTAGGCAGTGGGAGTTAAGTGACTTGTCCAGGGTCACACAGCTAGGAAATATCTGTGGCCAAATTTGAACCCAGCCCTCCTGACTCCAGGTCTGACCCTCTATCCATTGTGTTATCTAGCTGCCTCTTAATCCTTTGAATCTAGAGGCTTCTCTGGATCTTTCTGGACCCCAGTTCCCCTAAAGATGATGGAGTTGTTAGACCCAACTTATACCTCCAGAACTTTCCCAGTACTTCAAAGCCCCCCTTTCTCATCCCTTCATGGTCTCCTTGGTCCCCAACACCCTTCCCCATTGCCTTGGACCTTATCCCCTTCCCTTTCTTGCCCTTGTTGCCCTAAATAACTTCTCTTTGATTCCCCAAGCCCCCTGTGATTCACAATACTACCCCCCCCTCCCATGACCAGGCCATTGTCTCAGAGAGAGCTTTTCAAGGGCGTTCTTTCCTGGGCTCTTTTCTTCTTCCTTCAAATGTATTCTATGGCAGTGACTCCCTTCTGAGTACTCCACATGAGATACAGACTCTGAAGGGTGCTCATAGGACACACCAAATAGGCTTACAGAGGAGGCCATGCATGATGGCAGAACATACTGGGAAGAGACCCAAGCAGAATGCTGACACTGGACAGAGTCTAGAACAGAGATTATGGGATGTATCGAATGCCTGGAACACTTGGTCTAGATTATTGAACACAGGAGACAGAGAGCAGAGAATATATTCAGGGGAGCAGTTTGTGACCATGATATTTTCGTCCCCCGCCCGTCTCTGACTGTAGCTCCAGGGGACATGGGAGGAAGACCCCCTCCTTAGGGTCTGTGTCTCTTAACAGGGGGAGCCTGGCTTGTCAGGGAGATCTGGAGCTGAGGGCCCAGAGGTGAATATGGGGAATAAGTGAGAAGGGATGGAAAAGGATGGGAAAGGGACATATGGCGGAGGGGAGAGGGAAAGGAAGACGGGAGATGGGGGCTGTATCTCCCTTTTTCCCTCCTTTCCCTGAGAAGAGCTGCTCTGTCTCTTCACAGGGACCTCCAGGACCAGCTGGTCGAAGGGGAGAGAAGGTAACTCAGACAGAGCTCAAGCCAGGCTAAATAAATCCTCATAAGGCTGCCCCTATGCCCCCATTCCTTCTTGGGTACTGAGCCCCTGCCCCAGATCTTTAAGATGTTGGGGAATATGACCTTATTGTGCCTCAGTTTCCCCTGTGTGTATATGGGAAGGGACCATATGTCCCAGTGGACTCCCATTTTCATCCCATAATTCTCCCCATTTTAGGGAGAACCTGGAGAGCCTGGCAAACCTGGAGAGGTCGCAGTGAGTAAGGGTGCTGAGGCTTGGAGATGGGAACTTGGAGGGTAGAGTAATGGCCCAAGTCCCTTCCTCTGGCATATCCAGCTACCTCACAAAGATCAGAATGTGCCCTCCTCCTATACCCCCAGAAATCCAACATTCCTTGGGAATCAATATGTTCCAAAGGGCCCCAACCCCCGTATCTCTTTGGTTTCAGGGACTTGATGGTGCTGGAGTGAAAGGAGAGAAGGTAGGGGAAGGCTGGGGCCCCTGGGAGTTTTGTAGGGTCTGATTTCTTTATCATCCTGGATGGGGTGTCAGAGGGCCCTGGGAGGAGGGTTGTGGGTCTTGGGGGTGGGAAGCTGCAACTAAATGGAAACAATGAGAATAAAGGGAATCCAAGGGTGGAGTTCAGTGCTATAGGAAGCTATATTGGGGATTGTGGGGGGTGGCTGGGGACCATGAAGGAATTAGGGGCTGCTGTGCTTACAGCACTGAGACAGCTTGCGGGGGAGGAGGTGGACACTGGTCTAACATTTCTATCATCTGCAGGGGAATCTGGGCCCAGAGGGACCCCGAGGAGCTCCAGGACCCAAAGGGGATCGGGTGAGTAGGTAGGGCAGAGAAGGGATCTGGAAGATGAGAAAGTGGGTCATGTGGACTTCTCTAACTCATCTCTTTCCTCTTTCTTTTCCCCCCCATAGGGTCTACCTGGAGTTGGTGTTCCTGGGGATCCTGGCCCCAAAGGAGAGCTTGGAGATCGTGTAAGTGAGTGGGAGGATGAGGGTCTGTGGGCAGAGGGGTTGGAAGGGGATTCCCAAGGAGGCCGACTCCAATGCTCACACCCCAACTTTTCATCTTCTCCATCCCCACAGGGTGCTATTGGCCTCACAGGCAGAGCTGGGCCCAAGGTGAGACATCCCCATGCCTGTCTGGGACAGTGACGATTCATGAGACATGTATTAAGAGCCTACTGTGTGCAAAGCATTGCCTGTGTGTGTGTGTGTGTGTGTGTGTGTGTGTGTGTGTGTGTGTGTGAGCGTCTCATGTTTAAGACTCCTAACTCTGGCCTTGTCCCCAGGGCGAGGTTGGGGCTTCTGGAGACAAAGGGGAGCCGGGACGACCAGGGCCTCCAGGACCCATGGGCCCCCGAGGGAGAGATGTAAGACGGCGGGAATGATAGTAGGGGGTGACCGATGGGTGGGTCAAAGGGGAGGAGATAACTAGGAATTGGAGAATGGCAATGTTGGTGAGGGAGGCTGGTTGGAAAAGTATAATGACTACAATGGGGTCAGCAGTGAGGGTGAGAGGAACATGATCAAGGAGGAATAATTTGCTGTCTTCTCCACAGGGCGGAACTGGAGAGAAGGGGGATGAAGGCCCTGTGGTGAGATGTCCCCCCAACCTGGCTCTCCCGCCTTCCCATTTCTAGGGCTCCCTATTCAGTGATGATCGCTGACCCTTCAAACCTTAACTATTGATACAAAATAGGCCAGTCTTAGGACTGGGGAAAACTTTGCCTGGGTTGCCTTGCCCTTTCTCCTGCCTGTAGCTAAGCAAGCACAGGATGGGAAGGGGGCTCCCTGTCCCACCTCCACAAATTCTGAGCCCCCTTCTCAGACAGAAGCATGAGCCCCAAAGTCTGCTGCCTCCTGAGTCTTTCTCGAGATCAGTGTTTCTGTTCATTTTTGTGTTTGCCTCCTTCTACATCTGTGTCTCTGATTTTTCTCTCCTGTCTCTCTCGATGGGTCAGTCTCTACATTTGTCTCTCTCTGTTTCTATAACTCTGTGTTTTTGTTTCCAGGGTGAGACAGGACTGCCTGGAAAGCCTGGAGACCGGGGTCTTCGGGTAAGTAGGGCTTTCTCTCACCCTCCATGTTTTCCCCAGCATGGCAGGCCAAGGAGTATAGCAAGAATCAAGCAGTTCAGCCAGGAATTTGAGATCTTAAAAAAGGAGGGCTGGATTCTCTTGGGGGTTGAAGATGGGAGAGGGAACTTTGCTCTTGGGGTGTGTGTCTATGAACTTTGGGTCTTGGTGGGGAGATCACTAAGTCCTGTGTTTATATCTGTTCAGGGGGTCCCCGGCATTCGGGGCCCACCTGGTGAGAAGGGAGACCAGGGTGATCCCGGAGAGGATGGACAAAATGTAAGTCTCCCATCAAAGCCTCCCACGCTTATCATCATCTGTTCCATCATGTTCCTCACCTTCTAAAATTCCCCTTTTGTTCCCCTATGACCTCTTTCCCACTCCTCTGTTTACTCTCTTGACTCCTGACCCTTCCAACCAGGGCAGTCCAGGACTAACGGGTCCCAAAGGTGACCGTGGAGAACCGGTGAGTGACCCTCTCCTGGTGTATATGGGAATTAGAATTTGAAATTTGGAGTAGGGAGTTGGGTTCCTGTCAGTGATGAGCTGTTTATAAAGGGGACTGAAGAATGTCCAGAAGGGAATTGAAGGAAGAGTTGGGACCATATCTAGCAGTCAAGGTGAAGGAACTCGGGCAATGCCCAGCCCTGTGAGGGGTAATCCTTTTCCCTGACCTCTCTGATCTCAATTTACTACTTCCACAGGGGCCACCAGGACCCCCTGGGAGATTGGTAAGTTGGGAGTCTATATTTCCTCTACATCCCTGCTTTATGGCCCTCTGGTATGCCCTCCCTATGTGTTTTTTTTTTAATTAAAATGAGCAAATTTTAATTAGCAAAATTTTAATTTCAAATTAAATTAACAAAAAATTTAAGTTCAATTCGTAAACATTTATTTTCTCTTCCTCCCATCTGTTAGTGGTCCACCTAGTCTGGAAAGCAATTTACAATTATGCCCCCAAAGTGAATAAACTGCTTGTCCTTTGATCCATCAATACCTCCCTAGATTTCCCCAGGCATCCTATGTGTGTCCCTATGTCTTCCTGTATCCCCCAAGGTCCCTTCTATATTAATGACACCTCTTATTTCCCCTCCTATATCCTATTCTGTATCCTGGGTCCCTCCCATGCCTGTCCCATCTTCTACCCACTGCCCCCTTCCTTGCCTGTAGGTGGATTCAGGGCCTGGAATTCCAGGGACTGGAGAGAAAGGAACAAAGGTACTAGAGCCTGGATGTGTGTGTGTGTGTGTGGGGGGTCTGGGAGGAAACTGGGGGGCCGTGCCCATAAGCATCAAGGAGGGGTTTCCCCCTTCCTCCAGCAGCTGCTCCTCCCTGGCTGGTTGTGGGGCTGACAGCCCCAGCTGGACAACCCCCATACTAAAGCTTCTCTCATTCTAGGGGGAGGCCGGTGACCCTGGAGAGGATGGGGCTCGGGGCCCCAAGGGTGATGCTGGACCCCCAGGATCTCCTGGGGAGAGGGTCTGTATCAGGTGGATCCTTTGGGGAGGTGGGGGGAGGGTGGGTTTTATTGGGTCTCCTTGGAAAGCTCCCCAGACTATCTCCTGATCTGATAGAAAGGCATGTAGTCAATCGCTTGGTCACCAAGCATCTGTTAAGCATTTACTGTGCCAGGCACTGGGATAAATGCTGGAAATGCAAAGTAAAGCAAGAACAGGGTTCCTGGCCTCAAGGAACTTAGACCAAACTGGAGAAGACACCATGTGAATGCCCATATACGTACACAATTGCTTGTAGGCATGAGCAGGCATGGAAGGAGGCCTCCTGTGGGAGGTGGGGTTTGAGCTGGCTCTGGAGGGAAACCAAAGAAGGCAGGATTTGGAGGGGAAGATGCTCCACATTCCAAGAGATAGGGAACATGGCCCAGGGACTGCAGAGTTAAGGGGGGGGGGAGGAGGTGGCCAGGGAAGATTTGCCAGAGGAAGTGAGATTTGGGAGCTCAGAAGAGGATCACAGCTTTTGCCCTTCCTCCTCACAGGGGACTGAAGGATTACGAGGGCCCCCTGGACCCCGGGTGAGTGCATCCTCCTCATCCCTGTCATTCTGCCTTTATCTACCCCTTTCTTGACTTTCATGCCTCCTGACCAGTCCCTCATGTTTGCTTTGTTCAGGGAGAACCAGGTGACCGAGGCCCAGCTGGAGAGAAGGTGAGGAGGACCAAGAAGGAGTCCATGTCCCATCCCTCCCTGTGCTGGATGCAAGGGGATGGTGGTGAAGATGGCCTCTTGGGGCCTCCATTCCCCAGCCTTGTTGGGGGGGCGGGGAGTGGAGAGAGAGGGTGCTCCTGCTCATCTGCCCACTCTTTAGGGGAAGGGTCAGGGATGCCTGTTTGGGGTGAGTTGTCCCACGTGGCTCTTTTCCCTTCCCAGGGTGAGCGGGGAACCCCTGGGTCTGATGGTCGGAATGGACTGGATGGGAAGCCAGGAGCAGTAGGACCCCCTGGCCTGAGGGTGAGTCTGGGAGTCAAGGAGGTGGCCTTCTAGCCCCATTTAACAAGGCGTTCTGAGCTTGGCCCTCTCCTTCAGAGCGCCGGCTCCATTTGGCTCTCGACATGTTTTACGGAGAAAATGGGAGGGATGGTGTCCAAGATGGCCCAGAGGCCTGGAGTCCATTTTCCCCATTTCAGACATCCCAGACGCAGGGTCTCCTCTCTGAGTGTTCTCCTCATCCTCACCTTTCCCTGATAACAGGCACCCCCACCATCCCCACCTAGTGACCATTGGTCACATGATACAAGGACACACTGACCCCGTTGTCTCTGGGCACAAGTGACCCTGGAAACCCCCCGACTTTCCTCCCTTTCTCTACCCAGGGTGACACTGGCAAAACTGGGGAGCCTGGAAGAGATGTGAGTTTATCTCGAGGGGCAGAATACTGCCTATGGCTTTGCCCCCACTGTGTGCTTGGGTCAGTTTAGGAGCTGTGTGTGTGTGTGTGTGTGTGTGTGTGTGTGTGTGAGATGGCCTCAGCTTTCCTCCTGGGGGAAGCCTTAGCCCCATCCTTGGGTGAGGGTGTCCTTTGGGGGTTTGGGAAAGGGGATGTTCCATACTTAGGTCTGCCACACCAACAGACAGGGACTATTTCAGGGACTCCCAGGTTTGAGAGGAGAACATGGACCCCCTGGACCTGCTGGGCTTCCTGGAGTGACTGTAAGTCTTGCTGGCCTGAGGCTTCTTCCTCATCCTCTCTTCTTGTTCCATCCAGTACTGGATTCCTTCCCTTCCCCCTCACCTAAGTCGGGCTATTTATTTTAAAAAATCCTTTCCTTCCATCTTAGATGCAATACTGTGCACTGGCTCCAAGGCAGAAGATAGGAGTTGACTTTTCCAGGGTCACACATCTAGGAAGTGTCTGAGGCCAGATTTGAATCCAGGGCCTCCCATCTCTGGCCCTGGCTTTCAGTCCACAGAGCCACCTAGCTGCCCCCTAATCTTGGAATTTTTTTTTTTGAAACCCTTACCTTCCATCTTGGAGTCAGTACTGTGTATTGGCTCCAGGGCAGAAGAGTGTAAGGTGGGCAATGGGGGTCAAGTGACTTGCCCAGGGTCACACAGCTGGGAAGTGTCTGAGGCCAGATTTGAACCTAGGACCTCCCGTCTCTAGGCTTGGCTCTCAATCCACTGAGCTACCCAGCTGCCCCCTTGGAATTTTTTTTTAAACCCTTACCTTCTGTTTTAGAATCAATACTGTGTATTGGTTCTAAGGCAGAAGAGTGGTAAGAGCTAGGCAATGGGGGTCAAGTGATTTGCCCAGGGTCACACAGCTAGGAATTGTCTAAGGCCAGAATTGTACCCAGGACCTCCCATCTCTGGGCCTGGCTCTCAATCCACAGAGCCACCCAACTACCCCCAAACCTTGGGATTTTTAAACCGAGTGGGGTGATTGTTAAAAGTTATAACTCTGATCTTGACTCCTGAGGGACTCCTGACCTTAATCTCCAATGTTTTCTGACTCTGTTCTGATAGGGGAAGCCTGGAGATGATGGCAAACCAGGGCTGAATGGGAAAAATGTGAGTCTGGAGTGGGATTGGAAGGGGGCTCCCTGGCCCCCAAATGGTCCATAATCACATACATTTGGACAGTCCTACTGGACACGTGGGGAGATGGACACATGTGGTCACACTCAATCATTCCACATCAGTGTGTTCTATGATAACACAACTTTAGGTACCTGGGGATGGGGAGCTAATATTCTGCATTGATGGTGTATCTTCTTTCCCCACTCAGGGAGAGCCTGGAGACCCTGGAGAAGACGGGAGGAAGGTAAAGAGCCTCCCACTCCCAGAACCTGGAACCCCCCCCCCCATAATTCCCCTTCTCCCAACCCCCATTCTCACTCAGTGGGGGCTGGGCCTGGGACAAGTGGTCTGAGGTGTCTGTCTCTGTTAGGGTGACAAGGGCGAAGCTGGATCCCCTGGAAGAGATGTGAGTTGCCCCTCCTTTGAGGTTCCTCCTGGCACGTGATCCTTGCCCCACACCTCCAGGCTCTCAATATAGGAGCCCTTGGTCTCCCCATAACCCCGGCTGCTTCTGCCCCCGTCCTGGGATATAGAGTCCCGGGAATAGAGCCTTTCAGAGTCCATCATTTCTCGGGTTGGGGGAGAGAGTGGTTGTGAGGGGGGAGTCCTGGAGGACAGAAAGGACTACCAGTGATACGTACTTTGTTCTTTCCAGGGTCGGGATGGTTCCAAAGGTGAACGTGGAGATGTAGGCACCCCAGGACTACAGGGACCCCCAGGACTCCCTGGCCCAGTTGGTCCCCCAGGCCAGGTACTCTCTCTCCCTCCACTGCCTACATGTAGGAACATTCCAGGCATCAGGGAGAAGATGGACCACCCAGGGAAACTGAGTCTCGAGAGGAGATTCAGGATCCTGGCCCCCTCCCTAAGACCCAAAGTCTCTTTTTCTGGTGGGGATGGGGGCAGGAGTCCCCATACCCTCTAAGATTCAGTTTCTCCATCTATCTTAGGGGTTTCCAGGTGTATCTGGGAGTCCAGGACCCAAGGTAAATTGACTTGGGAAAGGATGAGAAAGACCCCTTCCCTCCTTTCCCTTCTTCCCCCCCAGCTCTCTGGTGGTTGAATTGACACCCCTCTTCCCCCTCCCAACCTTATTCTCAGGGTGACCGAGGAGAAGCAGGAGCCAGAGGTGAACAGGTGAAAAGCCCCCTTCCTTCCCTGAGTCTGTCCCAGGTCCGGCCTCTTGGCTTGGCTCCTTCCTCTCATGAACCCTCCTGAGTTCTCCTGCCTGGCGCCCCATCTCCCACGAGAAACTGCGCCCATGCAGGCGGAATGTGGCAAAGCTGTCTACATGTTCTCACATCAGACAGAGACGCAGCCACGCAGCCCCTGGACCCCATGCATTCCGGGTGCACACCAGCTCCTCCTGCTTGCTTGCACAGCCTGCCATCCACGTGCCCCCATGTGTACACGCATTCCCTTCTTCCTGGGGCCCTTGTGGACTTCTGTGGGTTCCCTCTCAGCTACAGAGGAAAGTGGGAGGAGAGATGGATGGCTGGGAGTAAAAGACATTAAAGGGAGGTCTCCCAGCATCTGGGGGCCGGCGGCACTTAGAACAGCCAGCACTGCTGGGAACCTCTCACAGCAGGAGGAGGAGCATGGAGAAAGAGGGAGCCTACAGGGAACCTGGGGGGACCATCACCATGCTGTTTCCCCCTTAGGGGCTCCCTGGCGAGCGTGGCTTGAAAGGGGAATCGGGCTCTGTGACGGTGAGTGAGACACTGAAGGGGAGCTGTGAGGGTGTGTGTGGGGGTGATGATTTATAGGGAGCCTGGGAAGGTGGGATGACATGGGGGCATAACCCTGAATCTTCCGTGTCCCCCCAGAACCTAGAACAATCCCTGGAGTCCCTTGGCATCAAGGTAAGATACAGGGTAGTGTGAAAATTGAGAGGGGAAGGATAGACAGAGCCTCTGGGATGGACAGAGCGGTGGATGTCCGGAGGAGGGAGCAGCAGGTAGAGGACAGGGTGCTTTAGTAGGGTGATCAGCACTCCATAGCCCTGCGAACAGGTGAGATAGGAGAGAAGATGTTACCTCACAGGGTCCTCTGGTGAGAGAAGAGGGTCTCCGACGTGGACATGCGTGTGGTGGCTGGGCATTTGCTATTTAACCCCTGAGGGGTCTCAGATCTTTTCCAATTCCCTTCACCCCTTCCAAGGTGTCTACCCTTCGACAAATTGTGCGAGAGGGCTCAGAGGACTTCTATGGCTTCCCTGACCGTTTCCGAGGTCAGAAAGGGGAGCCTGGAGAGCGTGGCCCAATGGGCAAGGAGGCAAGTGGGAGAGTCAGGGATGATGGGAGGGGGCTGTATGGTGTAGTGGTAAGACCATTGACTTTAGAGTTCTGACTAGAGTCTGAATTCTAGTTCTGTGTGGCCTTGAGCAAATGATTTTTCTTGGCCTCTGCTCCTCACCTATAAAATGAAAAGATTGGCAGTGATGGGCAAACTTTTTTTTTTTTTTAACATTTTTTAACCCTTAATTTCTGTGTATTGGCTCCTAGGTGGAAGAGTGGTAAGGGTGGGCAATGGGGGTCAAGTGACTTGCCCAGGGTCACACAGCTGGGAAGTGTCTGAGGCCAGATTTGAACCTAGGATCTCCTGTCTCTAGGCCTGACTCTCAATCCACTGAGCTACCCAGCTGCCCCTAGGCAAACTTTTTAAAGAGGGGGCCAAAGGAAAGGAAATGCTCATCTGTCAGTCTTTCTAAGGCAACTCTTTCAAAGTTTCATTGTATTGTATCTTACTCATCATGTTCATCAGATTAGGAGTAATGTTGGGTGGCCGGATAGAACATTTCAGGGGGCCACATCTGGCCCACGGGCCGTAGTTTGCCCATCACTGGATTAGAGGATTTCTAAAGTTCTTTCCAATGCTAGATTGATGGTCCACCGTCACAAGGGACTAGTGATTTGGGCTCTTCCAAGGAATGTGGCAAAGTGTAGCCGCAGCTAAGTCACTGGGAAGTTAGTTGTATTAGATCTTCTTAGCAGGGGTTCTGGGAACAGGGATACTTTGGGGACTCATGGAATCATCCTCCCGTATTAGGGGCCTGTCGGCTTGACTGGAGAACGAGGCTCGAAGGGGGACAGAGGAGACACGGGCCCCCAAGGACCTCCAGGCCAGGCTCTTATAGAGAGAGGAGCTTCTGGTCCCCCCGGTCAGCCTGGGGAACCAGGCAAACCTGGTATCCCTGGGCTCCCAGGCCGAGCAGGAGAGCTGGGTGAGGCTGGACGGCCGGGGGAGAGGGTGAGTATGAAGGACAAAGAATAGGGAGGTGATGAGTATGGAGGAAACAAGAACAGGGGCAGGAGGGAGATGTGCGATGGGGAAGAGTTCATCCCCTGACACAGCTCCATCCCAATATTGCTTTGCAAGGTCATGGGAGTGGGGAATGAGAGGGGGGAGAATGAGGGAATCACTGGGGAGAGGGAGGCAAGCATGATTGCATGGATGCTATGGAGAGGCTGAAGGAGGGCTGAGAAAAGGGGCAGGAGGGATGGGGAAGGGCTAATCCTTGACACACTCCCCACAATATGATTTACTTTTTCAGGGTGAGCGTGGAGAGAAAGGAGATCGTGGAGAACAAGTGAGTAGGTTGGAATGTCTTGGGAATCCAAGTGGCCTTAGTTTCCCCTTCCTAGGACACTCCTGCAATGGGAAGAGGGAGGGGATGCAGGATTGACTCCTTTTCATCTCATCTACAGGGCAGAGATGGGTTACCAGGGCCTCCTGGACCCCCTGGGCCAAAGGTGAGGCATCCCCTAGCTGTCTTCTGACATCTTCCTAGTCCTGCTGACCCCCACCTAAGAGGCCTCCATTTAGAAGAAAGATTCTTAGACTTTCCCCTTGACCCCTGGGGTGGAGTGGTCAGAGGACCTGGGTTCCACTCCCGTTCTGCTGTGTCTGGCCTTGGGCTTTCTCTGGTGGGCTTATGCATAAGATGAAGGGGTTCTACTAGATGAGCTCCCAGATCCCTTCCAGTGCTCAGTCCTCTTCACAGCCTCTTACAGTAATGCTATCATTATCAGTGCCCCAAGGACAGAATTTCCCTGCCAGTATGTGTCCTGGGCCACTGCTGCCGGTCACCATCCACATGGTACCCCAACCCAGACTCCTTATAGTACTGTGGACAGAAATGCAGCTTATTTATTAATCAGGTCAAGTAGTCTCTTCATTGGGGCATGGCTGATACTCCCTTATTTCCTCACTCTCCAGGTTGACATGGAAGGGACACTTTCTGGAATCTCTGGAGAGCCCGGTCCCCCCGGGCTCAGAGGAGCTAAGGTCAGGCTGGCCAGAAGCGGTCTCTCATTCCCCTACACAGTTGGGATTTTTTGGTTGTTGTTTGGGGTTTTTTGGTTGTTGTTTGGGGTTTTTTTATTCCTTGCTTTCTATCTTTGTAACAACTCTAAAACAGAGGGATAAGGGCTAGGGAATGGGGTTAGGTGATTTATCCAGGGTCTCACAGCTAAGAAGTGTCTGAGGCCAGATTTGAACCAGGTCTGGTGCTCTATTCGTTGAGCTACCTAGATGTTCCTTCCCTTGTACCATTTTAATGCTGCCTTTCCTAAACTATTTACTGGGGATATAAGAGAACCTGGGCCCAAGCCCTGTTCCCTTCCCTTCCATGGGAGAAAAATGCAGCTTTCTGGTGCTCCCTACCCCAGCATGATATAGTGGAAAGAATACTTGGGAGACCTGGGTTCAAATCTTAGATCCTCCATTTACTATGTGTCATCATGGTTAGGATATTTCATCTCTCTAGGCCTCAATTTTCCTCATCTGTAAAAAGGGATGATAATGCTTACACATAGGGGAAAATACTTTGTAAAACTTAAAAGTACAAATTGGTATTTGTGCTATTTTTATATTCTGAATTTAAGCATTCCCTGAAATAAGCATTCTTGTGTGAATATTAAAAGAATAAAACCATGAATCTTCATTTTATACTATTTGCTTCTTAAAAGAAGTAAACAGTAAATTCAGTGTGTAACTTACAAAACTGGCCTGTTTTTCCATGCCTCCTCCTGAACCTCTTTCTGCTCTCCTTTGTGCATTTAAATGTTTCAGACTCTCTCTGTCTTTGGCATCCCTGTTGCCATCTCCCTCCCTCAGAAAGAGAGGAGGGACATTTTCTCATAACAAGTAAGGAAATCTATACAGTGGCCATGTTCAAAAATGTCTATTTCCTTCTGCATCTCAAGGTACAATTGAAATGAAAACTCTTCTTCCTCCCTTTTCCTCCTTTTCTTCTTCCTTTTTATACTTCCTTTGTCCTCTTCCTCCTTCTCTTCGCCTCTACTTGTCCTGGGGTTGATGATGAATTGGGTGGGCAGTTGGGAAAGCCTGAAGGGAGATGGGAGAGGGTGGGTTCCAGGTCATCCAGATGTCTGATACACAGTTTTCTTTCCCCATTAGGGTGAACCAGGCAGAGACGGTGAACGAGGCCCCAAAGGAGACAAGGTGAGAACCACCCCAGAGTCCCCTCACAAAGGGGCTTCTCTGGTTCCTTGGCATGTCTTGAGAGACTATAGAAAAATCTGCCGAGCCTGTGATCCCTCCCCTCCCACGAGGGGTCTAGCCTTCCTGGTCACCACAGGGCTCACCAGTGCTAATTACAGATCAATGTGAATAAATAAATACCTTGGGCATGTGCCCTGGATGGAGCTAAGGCGGCCAAGGTTTAGTCCCTGATTCTGAATTGCAGGGAGAGCACGGAGCCAAGGGCGATCGTGGAGAGGTTGGAGAGAAGGGCCGAGATGGCAGCCCGGTGAGCATTCCCCGCATCCTCTGGGCATTGGGCTCCATGGCTGGGAGGCTGTATGTGAGGGGAGCTTTGCCTGGGCCTTCCTAGGGGTGCAAGGTTGGCATAATGTAGGGCCCCAGCACTGCGCATGTACGTGGGGCATACACTGCACGTGTGCACGGGACTGTGTATGGACTCTTCAGGGTTAATATTGTTCTCTCCAGGGCCCTTCTGGAGAGCGGGGACCGCCAGGGCTAGAAGGAAAGCCGGTGAGTGGGGACTGGGTGAAAAGGGGGTGGATCAGGTCACAGTTCCAGGGTCACAATGACCTCATAAGGGAGGAATGGGCGAATAATTCTGTTGCTCTGCCAAACTCTACGTGCATCTCCATCATCAAGCTTTGGGTCAAGCAAGGTGGATGTAGGGGAGTCAGCTCAGAATACTTTCCAAGGGGCCGTAGTACTCAGCCTTCATTGTTAGGCAATTAGGGGTACAGACAAGGAGATGGAAGAAAGTGACCAGGGGAGGGTTATATTATATATCCTTTGATTATAAATCACAGAATCATCGATCATAGATTTAAAGTTAGGAGAGACTTACCATCCTCAGGACCAAGCTGAGGCCTACTGAGTTAAATGAATGATTCAGGTAGGAGGCTAGTCGGCGCCTTAGGCAGGACTAGAGCCCAAGTGTTCTTGACTCCTGGGTCCAGTGCTGCACCCACCACCCCTTAGACCAGTGATGGGCAAACTTTTTAAAGAGGGGGCCAAAGGGAAGGAAATGCTCATCTGTCAGTCTGTTTTTATGGCCACTCTTTCAAAGTTTCATTGTATTGTATCCTACTCATTGTATTTGTCAGATTAGGAATACTGTTGAGTGGCCAGATAGAACATTTCAGGGGGCCGCATCTGGCCTGTGGGCCATAGTTTGCCCATCACTGCCTTAGAGGGAAGGTCTAGGGACTGCTTCCACCCTTAGCCTTGACTTGCCAGATCTTTCTCACAATTCCAAACATCCATGGCTACAGCCATGGTTGGCTTCCACTGAAAGGTCATAGGTCAGTCTCCCTCAGCCTTTATGGACTCTTAGAACTCTCTGAAGAAACCCTCTCATCTTACCTTTCTCCATATAGGGTCCTCAGGGTGCAAGAGGAGCTCCAGGTCCAGCAGTGAGTAACCCCCCACCCCCCCTTCTACCTGATCTTCACTTTCCAGAGGACCCTCCTCCCTCACCTTTAGGGGACTCCCCTGTTCTGCTCTGGGGACCAATTACTCCCTCATGCCCCTTGGGAACCTTTCTGTTACTGTTTCCCCAAGGAACCCCTTTGCTCCCCACTTCCAGGCCACCCTCTCTGTTTCTAGTCCCTGGGAACCTTGTTCACCCATCTCTTCTTTCTCTTGACTGGTCCCCCGCCCCTCTTCTTGGGGCTCTCCTTTCACTCTGAGATCTTCCTGGTCTTGTAAAACAGGATATCTCAGTTTCCCCATCTGTTTTGTTCAGGCAGTACTATGGGAGGGGAAGGCTGTGAGGGTATTGGCTTTAGATCTTTCTCATTAGGCTCCTTCCTTCTTCCTAGGGCAACCAGGGGGACCCTGGACCACATGGTGTCCCGGTGAGTGAGGGAGGTGTAATGCCAATGGGGCAATGGCATAGAAGGTGTTTTTTTTTTCTTTCTCCTTATGACAAATGGGAAGGGAGGGAGAGGAGGAGAGGAGGTCTGCGATGGTGACGGGGGGTTGCCCAGAAACCATCAGAATTATCAGGTTGGGGTTGCAGGGATAGAACGGATGGCACAGATGAGTAGCATTTCCTGGTCGGGAGGTGGCACTTACCCACCTCTAGTCCCAGTGTGGGCCCTGGCTCTTAGCTACCAAATGCTTCTCCTCCTCTGAGACAATACTGCCTGCTCTGTGTCCTGGGCCCTGGGCGGAGGTAATGCCATAATTCGGCTCCAAGCTCACTCTGCCCCAGGAACCTCTAGGGAGGCCACCTGGGGCTGCTTGACCAGAGCTTGTAAAGGGGCTCGAAACCCTGGGATGGTTTGGGAGGGAGCCGGGATTGTCACGAGGGACCTGAGAAATGGGCCGTGCTGGGCAAGGTGCCTCTCCTGCCTGTGCCACATGTCCTGAGAAGCAACTGAATGGAAGAGAATGAAGAGAAATACACTAGAAGTCAGGCCTGGCTTGTCCTGACTCCACCATTTATTCTGACCCCTTACTTTGAACCTTCTCCCTAGGGACTTGCTGGCCCTCCGGGACCTCAGGGTCCATCTGGCTTGAAGGTCAGTGAAAAGTGTTTCTGCAATTATTTGTGACTCATTCATCCGGGTTATATGATGTAGGGGACCTGGCGGGGAAGGGCATCAAACTGGCAGAGGAGATGGAAAAGAATCTGGGGTGGCAGGAGCGGGGAACATACCTGTTAGTAGTTTATGCAAAGAAAACATCAAGCAGGTGACAGCCTATATTTGAAAAGATGTAGAGATTGATCCTCTGGGGTATTGGAAAACTTGGGGAGAGAAAGAGTCTGGACTGTGGGAGTCTCACATTAGTTTTTCAGTTTCATGGGATTACTTGGCTTGTTTTCAGGGGGAGCCTGGTGAGCCTGGACCACCTGGGCGGGTGAGTGACTCCTACCTTTAGGGGGTCATAGGGGTTGGTCATCTAGGGTCAGTGTAGGGGAGTCGTGTATATGGGGACATGAAAGGGTCATTTCTTTTTACACATTTTGCCCATATTCACTATTTGAATCTTGATCTAGCTTTTGGGGAAGAGGGGGTAATGAGGTGGGGAGAAATCTTTTGATAAAATTTTGTGTGTGTGTGTGTGTGTGTGTGTGAGAGAGAGAGAGAGAGAGAGACAGAGAGAGACAGAGAGAGAGAGAGAGAGAGAGAGAGAGAGAGAGAGAGAGAGAGAGAATAGAGAGGGGGACAGAGAGGGAGAGACAGAGAGAGAGCACATGTGTGTAGTATGTCTTTGTATGAAATCTATGATAGACCTACAAAATATACCAGCCCTTACTTTGTTAAATGAAAAAAATAAACAAAAGAAAATACCACAAAATTCCATGGATCTGCCTTATTCCAGTTCTGCTTCAGATCACTGTTAGATATTCAACATTTTTGTATCATGGAAATAAAAATGAAAAATATATTTCCATAAGGTGAAAATTAAAGAAATTGTCATAGTAAAAAAAAGTAGGGGACTGGTGTTACTGTTTTCTCCTGATCTTGTCTCCTGATGAATGGAGGTGAGGTCTCCCATTAGTAACCCAGACTCTGTGGGATGGAGGGAACTCTGGGGTGGGGGAGATAATTCCCTCTGACCAGCCTCAGTTTCTTTGTCCATGTCTGTCTTCATTGTAGGGCCTGCCTGGTCCCCCGGGGGTTGTGGGTCTTCCTGGCCCCCCAGGTTCCTCTGGCCTCGTGGTGAGTGGCTATGTCTTCTTTGGGTTGGGGGGTGGCACTCTTAGTCTGTCTCCCAGCTTCCTGGACTTTGTCTAACTTCCAGCCCTGTGTCTTCTCTCCAGTCTACACGCATTGTATCTCCCATATCTGTCCTGTTCTCACTGCCTTCACATCTCCTCCTCTCTTCCTTCCCATCATGTTTGATGTATTCCTTTCTCCACCCTTCAGGGTCCCCAGGGTGCACCGGGTTTGCCAGGCCAAGTGGTAAGTCCTTGAGCCAGGAAGGGGAATAGGGTGGCTGGAGGTGAATGGGGAAAGAGCTGGTAACAGATAGAGGTTTATGCCATCTTTCATCGTAGGGGGAGACAGGGAAGCCTGGAGTGACGGGCCGGGATGGCAAAGATGGAGAAAGGGGAGCTCCTGGTGTCCCGGTATGTTTGAGAGCTAGAAGGAGGAAGATCATGGGGAGAAGGAAGAGGGGTGAGAGGGATGGACAGGGTTAGGGACAGAGTGTTGTGGGGGAGTGAAAGGGATGAGGGAGTCGGGACAGATGGGCAGGGTAGAGGTCAAATTCTCTAATGTTCTTCTGGGGCAGGGACCACCTGGCCTGTCCGGCCCTGTTGGACCCAAAGGGGAGCCTGGAGCTACAGGACTCCCAGGACAGGTAACTACGACGACAACATGACCCCACCCCCTGCCCTTCATCTCTCCCCCTGCACTCACTCCCTCTGCCCGATGTCATATCTCTAAGCCCCAACCATCCAAACCACCCCAGGGTTCTGGGCATGTCTTCTTGGTTTTGAAAAGAACTCTAAATCAAGGGTCAGAAGCCTCAGGTTCAAGTTCCGAATCTGTCAGTAACTAGCCCTGTCCTAGGCAAGTCGCCTACCCCTTGGGGCCTCAGTTTTTTCCTTTGTAAAATGAGAATGAGCAAACATCGCATGAGCTGCTGTTATGAGGAGCAAAAGAGAAAAATAAACTGTGCTTGAGAGACTCAAATTTGGGGTCAGGGGAGGTGGTTCCAAATCTAGGCATGTGTGGCCTTAAATCACATCTCTGCTGGCCTCAGTTTCCCCATATGTATAAGGGAGAATTTCTTTCCTAATTTAAACCTCATGATCACAACAACAATATTAACAAAAATTCTGTGACACTAAGGCTACTCCATTAGTTTCTGTTCTTGTGTAGGGCAGGGTTTTCTTCCCATTTTATAGGAAGCTTAAAGAAGCAAAAATTAGTCCTCTCCCTGCCTGCCCCCCTCCCCCAAATACATGCCTCTGATGTGGGGACAGCACTGAAGCTAAAGAGCTAATACAGTGGGTCATTGTGTCTCTCTTCCTTCCCAGGCTGTGGTTGGGCCTCCTGGTATGAAGGGTGAGAAGGTAAGTGAGTTGAGTCCAAGGCCCAGGGAAGGAATGGGACAAAGACTTGGGGTCAGGTGAAAAGTTCTGGGAGGTGAGTGAATCTGGGTCCCCAGAGCCTCCTCTTCTCTGTTCCTGATTCCCATCTCCTCATTCTCAGGGAGCCCCTGGAGGCCTTGCTGGAGACCTGGTGGGAGAACCTGTGAGTGTCTCTTCGGTACCTGGGATTTCCATAACCTGTAGTCAGTGCCCTCTGAAACACCTTGGAGAACCATCATAACCCTTGAGATCACCCCTAGAATGATCTCCTGGCCCCCTGATCAGGCTCTCTCCCAGGATATCTGTGCTGACCCCTTCGATTCCCCCAAGAATGGCAATCTGTGGCCTCCCATGCCCACCCCAGAGGACCCATTGGAACCTTCCCCCTCATTACTCCCCTGATCAATGGCTGACCTCTGCCATGGACCCCCATTCCCTGATCCCATCTCTGCAGGGATCTAAAGGAGACCGAGGACTTCCTGGGCCTCGAGGAGAGAAGGTGAGGCCTGGACCCCTCTCTTTGAGTTCACTAATCCATGGTGGGAGGGAGGGGGAGCTGGAGTACCTAGCTCTGGAGAGAAAGGGGAGCCCATGTTTGGTTGAGGCCCCCCACTTCCTTTCTTCCTTCTGCAGGGTGAGGCTGGACAACCTGGAGAACCTGGAGACCCTGGAGAAGATGTAAGTTGGGATGGGGCCAAGGAGCACATCTAAGATCATGAATGAATGTACTCAGGTGTGTAAAAAGTCATTCGGGGGCTATTTTTGTGCCATTATATAACACACATGTTATACATATAACACACACATACACATGTGTGTCTGAGCACCTGTGTGCTGTCATGTCTGAGCACACATGCCTGTATCCTCGTGTTGGAGCACATGTGTCCCAGGTCACACGTTAGAATTCTCCACTTCATATGTTTCTCTTTTGCAGGGCCGGAAAGGGGCAGCAGGACTCAGGGGGGAAAAGGTGAGAATGTCTGACCTTCCCTTCCACCGCATCCCACCAAGGCCGTTTTCCCCCAATTCTACCTTTCCAGCTGGCCTTCCCTCCTCTCTCCTCCTCTCCATCCCCTGGAGCTCTGGGCTCCCTATTCATTACTGTAGTCTTTGTTGAGAATGGGGCTATCCTGAAGGTCTCTTAGAATCCTCTGAATTAACTTCCCCATCTCTCTTCAGGGCTCCATGGGCATTGGGATTCAGGGCCCCCCTGGATCAGATGGGCCTCCAGGCCTGAAGGTGAGAGTACCCCCTCCCCAGCTTGAGCTGGCAGTTGAGGAGGAAGCCGTTTGGGGTTAGAGAAGAAGACATCCTTGGAGTGGTTTGGGGACAGGAGAAACTGGGAGTAAGAAGATGGGAATCTTAAGAGGCTGAAAATAGGTGGGAGTGGAGAAAAACCAACATTTTGAGTTCTGTGACTTGGGCAAGTCCTGTTTGGAATTTAGTTTCTTCCCTAGTAGAAAGAGAGGACTGACTCAGTATCTCTTGGGTTCTGTCTGGTTCTAAACCCTATGACCTGGAGGTGTGAATAAGCACCAACAGGAGGTAGGATGGATGAAAGGGACCCTGAGTCATGATCTGGGCTTCTCTTTATTTTAGGGAGACTCAGGCCTTCCAGGTCCTCCTGGACCCCCAGGAGCACCAGGTGTTGTAGGATTCCCTGGACATGCAGGCCCCAGAGGAGAGCCTGGGCAGCCGGGCCCTTCTGGAGAGCGGGTAAGGGGGACCGTGGGATGGGTGGAATAGGGGGTGCTCCCCAGGGGATGAAATGTCTCCCAGCCATTCACACAGTCAGCGTATCTGTAGGGGGACCTTATTTCTGGAGAGACCAAAATGGAGAGTTTACAGACCAGGGGAGACAACTGAGAAACAGAATGTCAGGGAAGACAGTCTGGGGAAAATGCAAGAGCATTAGACCCCAGGGAGGATGAAAAGATTTCGAAGAAGGTTCTCTGTAAGGGCTCTGAATTGGGAGCGAATGGGAGCTCCCCAGCTTTATTTTACATTATATGGGGGACCTAGTTCCCTCACCCTCTCATTTTTCCTACAGGGTTTGATGGGTTCCCCTGGGAAAGAAGGAGCCCCAGGGCCTTCTGGGCTCCCAGGACCAACTGGGGCATCGGTGAGTCCTAGCATCAATGTATCAGAGTGTCCACGTGTCCAAATGCTCCCACATCTGGGTCTCTGTATTCCTGTGCTTATTCCTGCCAATGCCATCTTCAAGGGCTCTCCTGACTAGGCCTAGCTAAGGGACATTACCCTTCCTCAGAGGGCATGAGGGCTAAACCCCCAACGCCCATTCGCCTCCTCTTCACATTTCTCTGTCTGTTCATAGGGAGCACCTGGGACCTCTGGACCCAAAGGAGACAAGGTAGGAGAAGAGAGATGAGGGAGAGGCTTGGAGAGAGGAGGGAAGAGAGGTGTCTCCATCCTGCCCCCCCTCCCAGCTACAACCATCAAACTCTGTTTTTTTTATCAGGGAGATCCTGGAGTGGGGCAGCCAGGAGCCCGAGGAGAGAGAGGGGATCCAGGCATCCGGGTGTGTATTCCCTTGAGGATGGGAGACTCCATCGCAGTAACCAGGCAGCATCCACTGCTCCTATGCTGGGGGAAGGGAAAAGTCACCTCACAGACTCTTAAAGCATCCCCCGCCAAATCCTCGGTTCCCTCAAACTCTTGCTGTCCTATCTCTGTGACCCCTGTATTCCCGTGAGACCTGACTTCTCTTCTAGGGTGAAAATGGCCGTCCTGGTCTGGAGGGAGACAGAGGCCCAGCAGTAAGTAGTGTCTGATGTGAATTCTAGTGGATACTTCATTCATTCACGTGTTCAGCATTTATTGGGCACCCACTGAGTGCTGGGCACTAGGGGGTGATGTAAGGTTTGTCTGAGACTCAGTCTCTGCCTCTTAGGGCCCACTGGGGAGACCAGACAGTGACTGATGACAAGATAAGCATTTTTGAAAGGGTCAAGTGCTGCCTGAGGTCCTGGGGGAGAGGCGTAGAGACTGATCCCTGACCCAAGACACTAACCCACAGAAGTGCCTCCCCATCCTCCACATTCTCTCTCATAGCATGAACCCCACTCTTTTGTTGTTGCCTCCCTTGCTGGCATCAGTTGTCTGTTTTTGCCCTTTCCCTCGTTAGACTGTAAGTTCTTTGAGAGCAGTCTGGTTTTTTTTGGGTTCCTGTGGCTGAACACAGGACTTTGCACATAGTGTTGTACCTGGACAGAAGGACCAAAGAGATTCACCCACGTCTCCAAGAGAGCCCAGGCTGATCCTTATCCCTAGGCAGGACTTATCCCTAGTCCCTTCTCCAGATGACTTCGTTAATTCATCTCTCCCTTTCCTCTCCCCTAGGGCCCTCCAGGGAACCGGGGAGAACGAGGGGACAAGGCAAGTATGTGTGGGTAACTTGGGGCCAGGCCCTGGGGAGTGAGAGAACAGATTTGGGTATGCATGCATATATGTGTGTATATATATATATGTATGTGTGTGAGGATACACGTGTGAGGCCATGAAGAGGGGAGGTGTCTGGCAGTGGGATTGTTAAGGGAGAGAAATCTCTACCCCATTCTTCAGAGTTGGGGAGATTTCCTGCCCTCTCTGGGTCTCAGTTTCCTTATCTGAAAAATGAAGAGGTTGGACAAGATGACCTCTAAGCTCTTCTCTAGCTTCACGTCTTATGATCTTATAAAATCCAGTGATCTTGGCCTTGACCTTTTCCTTCCTTCTCCATTCCACCTTCCTCCCCTTTCTCTGACAGGGTGATGTGGGAGCCCCTGGACTAAAGGGTGACAAGGTAAGACTGAGAAGGGAGGAGGGGAATGTGAAAGGATGTAGCCACAGGAAGTGGGGCAGGATCCAAGACTCATTTCTCTCCCTCTTCTTCCCCATCAGGGTGATACAGCTGTGATGGAGGGGCCTCCTGGACCTCGAGGCCCCAAGGGAGAGACAGTGAGTTGGGAAAGGGATCGATGGAGTGGCTATGATGAGGGGACTGGGGGAAGCTTTCTCTGAGTGGCATGCTTCCTGGGAGACACTTGCTTTTTTCTTTACCCCTTCCCCAATGTCCCCTGATACCAGGGTCCCTTAAATAAAAATTAGACTTGTGGGGGGTACAGTCTGACCAACACCCAATAGAGAATCTAAGGAATCAAAGAAGTTAGACAGCAAAATGTTCCAACTCTTCTCATCTTCACTGTACATTTTGGGTCAAGAAGGAGGAACTTAGCAATGTCCATTTGTCGAACCTGGAAAGTAAAGGGAAAATAAAATTTCTCAAATGGAAAAATAATTTTTTTTTCTATTACTGTCCCCTCTTTTTCCCAATTCAGGGTGACCGAGGCCTGAGAGGCTTAGATGGTGACAAAGGAGCTAGAGGGGAAATTGGCCTTCCTGGGGAAAAGGTAAGGATGGCAGCTGGACCAGAGAGTTAGGCAGGGATGTGACATAGGGGCAGAATGCTGTTGTTCTCCAGAAGCATCTTGGTGTAATGGATGAGGTTCTGAACTGGACTCGACCACCTGAGTTCAAATTGTAGATCACATATTTCCTAGATCAGGGATTCTAGGCATTAGTGCCTCAGTCTTCTCTGTAAGATGGAGAAAGTTGGACTTGAGGACTTTTAGTTCTCTTTGAACTCTAAATCCATGATGGCATTCCCCTGACACTTCTTCCTACCCCAATCTCTGCAGGGCGTGAAGGGAGAACTGGGAGACAGAGGCTCTCCTGGCTCCCAGGGTGTTCGAGGTCCCATGGGGCAGAAGGTAAGAACTTCCCTCGCCACACAGGACGCAGCCCAAACGCATATATGTGGGTTGTGTGTATATGTTCCACTGGCCTTGTATGTGCAGATTACATGAATGTCCTCTCTGAGCTATCCCTAGCCTATGGTGCTGTAGAGTGTGGTCCTGATTGCCTCTAACTTCATGGGTTCTGGGTGGTGCCATGACTTTCTGTGTCCTCGGTCTTGATTCTTGGAATTCTCCCCCCACCCACATGGACTCTTCTCCCCACAGGGCGAGTCTGGTGACCCAGGGATCCCCGGGGCATTGGTGAGTCATCTTTCACTTTTAGTACCTATCTGTGACTTTTCCATCCATAGCCCACATTTCCTATGACCTAGCCATGATCCTTCCCATGGGTCCGTGGCCTCCCTACCTTCCATTTGATTGCCAGTCCTTTTCTGTGTTCCATTTCCTTCTTTGAGGCCCTTACTCTCCCCCTCAGGGCCTCTCTGGGAAGGATGGAGTTCCCGGTATCCCTGGTGAGAAGGGAGAGGCCGGCTATATGGGCCCTCGAGGTCCCAAGGTAGGTGTAGCAGGTGGGAGCTCGAAGGGGCCCACAGGGAGTTGTGTCCAGGAGGGATGGGGGCATGAGCTTAGGGGTGAGACTGGGTGTCAAGATGATGGAAGGGAGTTGGTGTGGTCCAGTGGAAAGAGCCCTAGCTCCAGATTAGGCTTAGTGGCTGCCGGTTAGGGACTTCTCCTTTCTTGACCTCCACTTCTTCCCCTGACAGATAGGGGGATGGAACTGGATGGGTCTCTGGGGTCCTTTTCAGATAAAAAGGGATATGATTTAGTAGGCCAGGGTTGGGAGACTGAACTGTGATGAGGGGGGATCAGGACTGTGGTCTCATCAGCATCCGTTCTACAGGGAGATCGGGGCCTGAAAGGGGCCTGTGGCCAAGACGGGGAGAAGGGGGACAAGGTAAGGGACACCCTGGGGAAGAGACCGGGTGATGTTAGTCATCTTCATCAGATGACTGAATTACCCTCTCCCTCATTTTTGTCTTTTTGGGGGGTCTTCCTCCACCCTTAGGGGGAAGCAGGTCTCCATGGACGACCTGGACTCCCTGGACGGAAAGGAGAGATGGTGAGGAGTATGGGGGTAGCCAGGGGCACACACAGATGGGGGCTTTCTATCACATCTGGAGGAAGTGGGCTCATATTTAAGGGGAGAAGAAAGTGTCAACACTTATAGGGAGCCTTGCTTTCATTTGGGGAGAGGCCTTGGCTCTCATCTTGGGAGGGCTTGCTCTGGTTTGGGGGGTTGTCAGATCTGGGTCATGTGGGCAAGTGGGGCTAGACTCATTCTCATTCTTTCTCAGGGGGAGATGGGGCTACCAGGCCTGTCTGGGCACCCAGGAAAGGAAGGTTTGATTGGTCCCAAGGTATGATGTTGGAGAGGGGAATTCTTTGTCTCTTTTGGTCCTAGAATCTGAGTCTGAGCCTCACCAGGCTGCTGAGTTGGGTGTGTGGATGTAGACACCCTGCCTTGGTGGGGAGGAGGTGGAACTACAGGACAGGGGGGTATGGGAGTTTTATGGGACGAAAGACAGATGAGTAGAGCTGGAGGAGGTAGGCTGTGGGGGAAGAGGGAGGATAAGGACACCCCCTGAGACTTACCATTTTTCCCCATTAGGGTGACCGAGGTTTTGATGGTCAACAAGGACCCAAGGGTGACCAGGGCGAGAAAGGGGAGAGGGTAAGTAAGAGAAGAGGTCATGATTCCATATCGGAACCCAGATACCTTCTGGCTGAAGCTGGCCTTGGCCTTGCCTTTTCTGAGCCTAATTACTCATCTCTAAAATGGGGATTAATAATAGAACCTCCCTCACAGGATGGGGGTGAGAATCAAACAAGATGATACATGGAAGACACTCTGTTAGCTTTTAGGGGCAATAGAAATGTCTGCTCTTATTATTTTAAAGGCGGTGTGGTCTAGTGGATAGAATACTAAACTTGGGGGTTCAAATCCCACTAACTGTCCGACTTTGGACAAGCCATATAACCTTTTGGAGCCTCAGTTTCTTCATCTGTAAAACAAGGACAGGGTTGTTGGCAGGCTTGGAGATAATTTCTGTCAAGGACATCATGTCACAAGAACATTTCCTTGAGATAGACAGACACACAAACACACACGTATAAATATATTTTTTTTTATCTGGACTTTAATCTATGAACATTTTTAAGCACCTACTGTGTTCTGGCTAAAGCACTGAGGATGGAAAAGCCAGTCTTTGCCCTCAGGGGGCTTCAATCTAAGGGACACTTGAGGCTTCACTGGTGTAGGTCTAGGTGAGCTCCCTGGCACCGATGCCAACTGTTCTGAACCTTAGTCTCAGGGACTTAGTGGGGCACCAAGATGCCCACACTCTGTCGCTGCAAATCAGAGGCTAGGTTTGAATCCTGAGCTTCCAGGCCCCCCACCCCAAGCTGTACCTCCAAGTGTTGCCAGTTGCTGTTATCTTCATCTTCATCTCCATCCTCTTTCTCCCTCAGGGAGCTCCTGGTGTTGGGGGAATCCAAGGCCCCAGGGGCAGTGATGGAGCCTCAGGACCCCCTGGGCCTCCAGGCAGCACGGGCCCTAAAGGTCCTGAGGGCATCCAGGGGCAAAAGGTGAGTAGCTTACTCCCTAGGCCCTCCTGTCACCCTGACCATGGCCTGGGGCAGCATTCCTGATCCCCAGTACTCACACCCTCTTCCATCTTGGAGCTCTTGGCTGTGGGCAGGGCTGCCTCTTTCTGTACAAGAAAAGGGGTATTTTTTCTGAAGGGAGTGAGGAGGTGTTGGGGCCTCTGGCTCATCATTTCCCCCCCTTCGTTACCTCCTTCAGGGCGAGAGGGGTCCCCCTGGGGAGAGTGTGGTGGGTACCCGCGGGGCCCCTGGAATCCCTGGAGAGCGAGGGGAGCAGGTGAGTCCGGGACTCTGAGGGAACGTGGTAGGTTGGTGGGAAGGTTCCAAGGGCACCTGAAGGCCTGGGTTGCTCCCCTGGGCTGCATCTCCTTGGGGGGGGGTACTTCCCCCTTCAGTCCACACAGAGCACTTTGTTTTGTAACTCTATGGCACCAATGTTGTATTGGGTATTAGCCATGCGTTGGTGCCTCCCCAAGGCTTTCTCTGAGCTCTGGCTCTTCCAGCTCAGCCCGGCAGGCACCCAGTGCTGGTCGCCTGAATTGCATTTCTCTCTCTCACAGGGGAGCATAGGCCCAGTGGGCCCCCGAGGAGAGAAAGGGGAAGCATCTATGACGGTGAGTGGCAACACCCCACTTTCAGAGGCTTGGGGGAAAGGGGTGAGGGAGGAGGAGGAGATGAAACAAAGGGGGGGCAGGACCTCTCCCACCCCGGACGGGCTCTAACCTTGGCTTCCCTTTATGTCCTTCAGGAATCTGACATCCGAAGCTTCATTCGGCAAGAGATGAGCCAGCATTGCGGTGAGGAGTGGGAGAGGGGCAGAGGAGGAAAGGGAGTCACAGGCATGACCCCAGGCTCACGTGGCTCATTCCTCCTCTGCCCCTGTCTCACCAAGTGTCTCTGGATTCCCCGTGTGTAACGGAAGGGAGGGGGGAGGCGAGAACAGCCGGGGCCAGGACCTAACTCCTGGGGCCCAGGCAGTGAATGTGTGCCCTTCTCTTTCTCTCTCTCCAGCCTGTGGGGGTCAGTTTATCTCTTCTGGATCAAGTAAGCCTCCTCTCTGGGATCAGGCCTTGTTCCTCACTTCTAACCCCCCTCCATTCCTTTTGACTTTTAATCCTTTCCCCTCATTCTCCTGTCATCTCCTCATTCTTTCTTTTCTTACCTCTCTGTAGCCCCCCATCTTTGAATCTCCATCTGTTCCCCTCATCTCAGCCTCCCTTCTGAACCTGACTCTCCCCTCTAACTTCTCTCTAAACCCCACGTTTGGTGCCCAGGGTAGGAGAGCGGTGGGTGGGGCCCTGCGCCCACCATGCTTGGTGGTCTTCCCTCCTAGGACCCCTTCCCAGTTACTCCGCAGACACCCCGGGCCCTGGGCCCTGGCCTCGTCCAGTACCTGTGCTGAGGCTCTCCCATGCTGAGGAGGAAGGTGAGTCTGCAGAGAGCAGTCGGGTGCAGGATGGGCACGGTGGGGCCACTCGATGCCATTGGCAGAAGGGACCTCCCGGAGGTGGTGAGGGCTCTGGAGGGAGCTGGGTGAGGCCAAGCCTGACGCCCTGTCCCTGCCCTCCTCTCCCCAGGGCCGGGGCCTCCAGAAGATGACGAGTACTCCCTGGAGGATTACGAGGACACGGAGGGCGATGCCACCGAGGAGCCCTGGGCTGCTCATGGTGAGACCTTCCCCCCACCTCACCCCAGAGTCCTTGAGCCCCAGGCGCCCCCTCCCCACTGACCGCCGCACTGGCCTCCGTCTCAGGTGTGTGCTCTCTGCCGATGGATGAGGGCTCTTGTTCCAGTTACACCCTACGATGGTATCACCGCCCTGGCAGGGGCTGTCATCCCTTTGTGTTTGGTGGCTGTGAGGGCAATGCCAACCGCTTCAGTTCCCGGGAGGACTGTGAACGACAATGTCTCCCCCACGGAGGCCCAGGTATGTCTGTGGGGTCTGAGGGGAAGAGACCCAGCCTCGGCTCTTGGGGAACCCTGGGCCTGAGAGGGAGAAGATTCCCGGCTTCAGGGAAGTCTCTCTGAGAGGAGGGAGTCGGTCCATAAATATTAAGTCCTCACAATGTGCCAGGCATTGTGCTTAGCCCAGGGGATATAAAAAGAGACAAAAACGATGTAAAATGTTATTCTTGGCCCCTAAAAACTGACCATTTAATGCAGGAGGCAACATAGAACAGATCTAATAAATGTTGGACTGACTGAGTCGGGAGGCCTGACCTCTCACCTCAGGGAGCCCCCAGGCTGAGGCAAGGGGGACTGTCTTTGAGCCTGGAAAGTCGAGTCCCTGCAGTTATTCCGGGGAGGTTTTCTGGAAGAGGAGGTGGCTTTTCAGAGAGATGCTCATAGGCCCAGCCAGGGCTGCTCAGCCATTCTTTCTCCTCCTCCCTAGGTGCTCCCCCTGTCTCCCAGAGATGAGGTGTCAGAATGGACAGAGTGTCTGAGTCAGGCACTGGTCCCTGCCCCCTGCTGAGGGGGAGTGAGCACTCAGCGGACCCAGGACCCCTGGAGGGGTAATAGGGGGTTGCAGAAGGGCCTGGAAGCCCACCCCTACCCCCCACATCCCACTTTAATTCCCTCAGATGGGACTGGATGGGAACTTGGTGCTACATGGGTGTGTGCGTGTGTGTGTCTGTTGATTTCCGTGAAACTGTATCCAGGGGGCGGGCCAGGGGTCCCCGGCCCCCTCCTTCCAGAATTCTTCCTCCCCCTCGATTCCTGCCCCTGTCCTCCAGGCCCAAATGATTTGGGGGACGAGGGCAGGTGGTGCTAACAGAGCTGACCTCCAATGGACTGTCTGTCTGTCTGGCCCCTGCTTCGCTGCTGGCTCTGATGGTGCTGACCCAGGTCAAGGACCGGGGACGTGGGGAAGGGGTAGCCGCTGGCTCTGCTCTCTCCCCCGGTTGGCTCTTTGGTCCCAGACTGGGGTATATTCTGGAATCATTAAAGCTGCTGTTTTCAAGGGTGCCCTGCTTCATGTCTCTGAGGGGGAGGTGGGGGATGCAGGGAGCATCTTGGGCCTGGGAGGACATTTATATTCATTTGGCTTAGAAAAGTGGACGGTGGGGATGAGGGACTTGTGGTCCAGGGTGGGATGATGATGTGGATAAGACTAGACCAAGCCACGCTTGGAGGAGCTACAGTGTTTGTGGGGGATGTGAGGGCCACAGAAGCTGGGCTGGCAGCTCCACTTCTCTCCGGAATTCCCATGGACTTGCTTACCCATTTCTAACTCTTTTTCTTTGAAAATATTTTGAAAATGAATCTTTTATTTTTATATAACCTCCATTTTCAAGGAGATCCCGTCTTCCTGCCTTACATAGTCATCCTTGTCACAGAGGATTTAAAAAAAAAAAAGCAAAACTAATGTGTCATTTAAGTCTGCCAGTAAACACGGTATTTCATGCCCATAGTCCCCCACTTCTGCAAAGAAGAGAGAGAGAGGGGAATGTCCTCATTTCTTCTTGGCGTGTGCTATTCTGCCCTTTTTATTCCACTATTGTGGGCTTTGCGTCACTTCCTTTCTGTTGCTCCTATGTCTTCTGTTTTTTGGTGGGAGGAAATCTGGAGGCCAAAAGCACTAAGGTTTCTCTCTCTGATAAGCAGAGGGTAGTAGTGGGCTCAGGGTTTTGCTACAGCCCCACTTCTGGGTCTCAATTCCTTAGATTCTTTCTTCACCCCTTCTCTAGTGTCTCTCTGCTCTAAGTATCTACCATATCCCCTGAGGCAGAAACCTTTATTGTCTCAGCTTGGTTGTTGGTGTTGTTTTTGTTTGTTTGTTTCATATCCCTTAGAAGATGTTTCATTGATACTTTTTTGAATTTTTTTTTACAGCATAGTTACTTGCCAACAAACCCCTGAACTTTCCCTTGTAATCAAGAAAAGCTCTTAAATAAAACCCACCAACAGACTGGCACTGTCTAAAAATGCATGCCCCATGGGATACCCATAGTACTCCAGACACAGAGGAATGAGTTTCATCCAGTGATGTGATCGAACCAGCTTAGGTGGGTTTTAGAGAACCCATTGTTAAATTTCAGGGTGAGCCCTTAAACCCTGGAGGTCAATAAATCTACAAATCAGGACTTGATTTATTCTATGATTATCTAGACTTAAGAAAATGACAGAGAAATGTTAGTAATGTAGATTAAACTTAAAAATAGATGGTGGGAGAGGCAGCTGGGTAGCTCAGTGGATTGAGAGTCAGGCCTAGAGATGGGAGGTCCTAGGTTCAAATCTGGCCTCAGACACTTCCCAGCTGTGTGACCCTGGGCAAGTCACTTGACCCCCATTGCCTACCCTTACCACTCTTCTGCCTTGGAGCCAATACACAGTATTGACTTCAAGATGGAAGGTAAGGGTTTTAAAAGAAAAAAAAATAGATGGTGGGGGCAGCTGGGTGGCTTGGTGGATGAGAGCCAGGCCTAGAGATGAGAGGTCCTGGGTTCAAATATGACCTCAGACACTTCCTAACTGTGTGATCCTGGGCAAGTCACTTAACTCCCATTGCCTACCCTTACCACTCTTTTCCCTTGGAATACATAGAATTGATTTTAAGGCAGAAGGTAAAAGATTTTTTAAAAAGTGGATGGTTTGTATAATTTCTGCCTTCAGAGAGCTGGTTGTTAAACAGTTTTTATCATTGGTTTTATCATTGTGTTTTCTTCCCTCATCTTACCCCTGTTATTTAATCCAAGTTCTGAAACAGCTTTGCTTCTCTTGTGTTACTTTTGCCTGATCTGCTTTTGACAGAAAAATGTTTCCAGTAACTGATTTAGACAGCATCTAGATGCTCCTCTAGGAACTTGAAAGGGTTGGGGGAAGGTAACTGGAGACAACCTTAATTTTGTGGACCTCCATCCTCTAGAGTATGAAGTTCAGAGTCTAACCTTTAACATTATTTGATGAAACAAGCTGGTCTGGGAATTCTGTAGGAGGTACTGTACCTTGCTGCCATATTGGGCTTTTTAATCCCTTATATGCCAAAACTCTCCATTTGGTGAATATGTAGACATAGTTTTAAAAAAATTATACTTTATTTTTTCCAATTACATGCAAAAACAATTTTTGACATTTATTTTTTTTTTAATTTTGAATTCCAAATTCTCTCCCTGAGAAGGGAAGCAGGTTGTTATAGATGATACGTGGGCAGTCATGCAAAACATATTTCTACATAAGCCATGTTGCAAAAGAAAACAGTTCAGAAAGACAATAAGATATACTCAGATCTGTATTCAGATTCCATCAGTTTCTTCTCTAGGAGGTGGAAAACATTTTTCGTTACAGTCCCTTTGGAATTTTCTTGGGTCCTTGTATTGCTCAGAGTAGCCAAGTCATTCACAGATGATCACTGTACAAGATTACTATGTACAATGTCCTCTTGGTTCTGCTCACCTCTCTGTGGAGCAGATCATGTCAGTCTTTCCAGGTTTTTCTGAACTAATCCTGTTCATTGCTTCTTATAGCACAATAGTATCAATCGTATACCCCAACTTGTCCAGCCATTCCCCGACTGATGGGCATCCCCTCGATTTCCAATTCTCTGTGTGAACTTAGTTGGTTCACAAAATCTCAGTTAGAAGAAATCTCGGAAGGTTTCAAGTCCAGCCCTTAGCTGAGCAGGAATCCCTTCTAAAATACTTCAAGCAAGTGACTACATTCAGTCTCCATTTGGAAGTCTCCAGTGATAGAGACTTACCACTTCTCAAGGCAATCTATTCCACTTTTGGTCAGTGCTCACCATCGGGAAGTTGTTCCTCATTTCATGGTGAAACATTTCCCTGTAACTTCTTCCCATGTCCCTGCTTCTGTTCTCTCCTACAGGGGCACAAGGGGACATTTTCAAGTTTATTTATATCATATTTTAATGCATAGGAAGGATTCCCAGGCATTGGTCCCCTCCCTCATCGAAGTGCAATCACTTTTTTTTTTTTCTAAACTCTTATCTTCCGTCTTGGAATCAATACTGTGTATTGGTTCCAAGGCAGAAGAGTGGTAAGAGTAGGTAGTGGGAGTCAGGCGACTTGCCCAGGGTCACACAGCTGAGAAGAGTCTGAGGCCAGATTTGAACCTAGGACCTCCCGTCTCTAGGGCTGGTTCTCAATCCACTGAGCTACCCAGCTGCCCCCCCCCCCCCCCCCCCCCCCCCCCCCGCAATCACTTCTGATGACAACATCTCCTAATAAAAAGTTTAAAACTCCTCATTGCTTCCAAGTGGTAAGGGCTTTCAGCTTAGCATTGATGATAGCTCCTTAACACAGCATAACATTTCCTTGACACAAGTGAGTTTATTTTCTTATTCTTGGGTTGCCCTGTTGGAGATGACAGATTTTTCTAAAAGTTTATATTCCTGGGCTGCACCATTGGAATTGACTTTGAAAAGGGAAAGCTGAGTTGGGACAGAAAGAGAAGCCAGTTGGAAACACAGATCTGTTTTTTGGGGGAGAGGAGGAAGCCTACATAGTCAACCCCAGTCTTCTATGGAGTCATGTGCTCTATGGGCCCACAGACACCAGGGATCCAGGTTCTGCAGACAACCGTGCTTCAGGGGTGGTTAATACAGTCAGTGGCTGGGAGTTAGGAAGTTGCCAAGTTTCCCAGAGAACTGTCGGAACATGAAGCCCCCAACAATGAGGAAGGAGGGAGCTCTTGTGATGGAGAGAGGAGCCACAGTGGGGAGCAGGGGCAAACTTAGGTATTGTCTTTCACTGGTACTGTGAGTTCATTTGGACCCAGCAGACTCAGGAAAGGGCAATGACTTTAAGGGCTTTTACCCTTTGGGAAGAGTGTATGCTCTAGGGTAGTATTATATGTCTATAAGTAGTTTCCTGGGAGAAGTGGGGCCCATCAGAGGGAGTATTGCTTGACTCTTAAGCAACTGGGATCATTTTCCATTTCAAAAGGTATCCACTAAGGTCAGTACTATTAAATCAGGGACAGTTTCCTGAGGAAATAAGACACTGGAGAGGAAATGTGAGTTGTTTTGATTGTTTTTGGGCTTAGGAAGGAATCATTTGCATTTTCTAGCTATTAAATAAGGCTTATTGTCAATGTTTTATTAGTCTGAGAGCTTGCTGAGCCAAATTACAATGTCCCTAGGGAAACCTTAAACCAAAATAAGGGAAAGGGAGAATTTATTGAGAAGTTCCCAAAAGTAAATCCACTCGGCAAAAATCTAAAGCTCTGATTACAAATTCAGGGCTTTTGGCCTCGTAGCCAGTCACAGCCACATAACTTGGGACAAGAAGTTTCAAGGTGGCAGTCAGGGGAGTGGATAGATAGATCATTGATTGCCAAGCATGGAATGAGAAGGAGGTATGAAGAATCAGCCTTTCTATTGACAATCTGGAAGCATATGGAAGAGAAGGACCTAAAATGGTGAAGGACCTTGAGATCATGCTGTCAGAGGAGAAGGTAAAGGAACTGCAGATGAGAGGCAGCTCTGTGTAGTAGAGGGCTAAACATGGATTCAGGAAAACAGAGTTCCAAACCTGCCTCCAACACTTACAGTCTGGACAATAACTTTACTGAACTTCAGTTTTCTCATCTCTAAAATAATTCCTATGATCCCTACTTCACAGGTTATTATAAGGATGAAGTGAGGTCATCTAAGTAAAAAGTGTTTTGCAAAGCTTTAAAGTGTGAAGGGAAAAAATGGTTATCCAGAGAAGACTTAGAAAGAATCTGATGGCTGTCTTCAGTGTTTGATTGGAATCTGACTTGTGATCTCATTGGTACTGAAAACTCCTGTGTGAGGAAACTTCTTCCCTAATATAGATAGAAAATTTTTTTGAGAAGTTCCTAAGATCAAATCAATTTTGTAAACCTGGAGCTTTGGTTCTGAGCTCTAGTTTGCAAATACACCATGCTCTGTTGCCATGCCAAAGGCACAGCTGCACAGTTTGGGACATACAGGGCCAAAAGCAGCTGGATCACTGACTTCTGCAACTTCTAGAGTTGTTGGAACAGGAGGGGCCACACAAATAGAAATGGGGGTCACTAAATTGTACATTGGCTTAGAAAACAACTTATCCTGGTCTCCCTGGATTCCAGACCAGTTCTCCAGAATAATAGTAATAGCTAGCATTTATATAGCACTTTAAAGTTTTCAAAGAATGTTACATAGTTTGCCTCAAAGGCACTGTTCTTACCCCATTTTATTGATGAAAGCACTGAGGCAGACAGAGGTTTGAGGCTGGAGTTGAACTCGGGACATTCAATATTCTATCTACTGAAACTCATGTCTTCCTCGATGGCCAATGATCCTGGGTGATTCTAAAGGACCTGAGCTCCACAAGACCAGAATTTCTGTATTGCCTATTAACTCTATATCTCTCCTTTCCCCACACCTACTTCTACCATACTGCATTCTGCATGAAGATTAAATTGAATTGCTTTTCCAGATTGCTTTGTCTGAGTGGCCTTTCTTTAAATTCCTGGGGCTGAATTCTTGGCCTCCAAGGCTTGTGAGCTCCTCCATGCTTCTGAGGTGTGTGGGACTGGGCGTCAGTGGATACCCAGGCTTCTTTTGGAGTTGGCTTCTGGACAGGCGGTCATTGGCCAGTAGAGGGTAGCAGCTGCTTGTGGTAGCAGGTCTGGCAATGAATGATTCCTTCAGAGTGGACAGATGTATTAATGTGTCCCTGACGCTGCTCCTCCATTCCCTCCATGCTCCCTCTGTTTCTCTGGTGCCAAAATGAGTGTCTCATTCAGCATGAGAGATGATTCTCTTTTCCTGGACCTTCTGAGGGCTTCTGGGCACTATCCCCTTTCTTCCTGTACCTTCCCCATCCTCTCCCTTCCTCTGATAGTCTTTGGCCTGTTGTCTCCTCTAAATCTCTTAGTGTCTAATATAAGAGTTTTCCATGGAGGTCCACAGGAGGTGATGGATCAGTGACCAAAAGTTCTGTTTGATGTATTGACTGTCCTTTCTGACTCTCCACCTTGGAGGCTTTTCTCCTTTCAATGATCTCGTTCTGGTCCTTTCAGGACTTAGTCTATGTCTGAGTGACAGTGGACAGAGAGCTTTGTCCACAGCTGGGATCAAGATCTAGTCTGGACCTCTGGTTAAGGATTAGTCTGGTCTTTTTTGGGGGGGAGTTAGGAGAAACTGGGTAGGGAGAGTCAAACTTCCCTGCATACAAAGTGAGTGAAGATGTAAAGAGAGAGTAGAAAAAGAAAGAGGGCCAAAGATCGAACCCCAGGAGTTGCTCACACTTAGTGGTGGGAGAGTGGAAAGATGTGGGGTCTGAGAAAGAGTAGTCAGATAGGTAGGAGGAGAATGAAAGCAAAGCAATGTCTCAAGGCAAAAAAAAGAAAAAAAAGAAAGAAAATATGGGGAAGCTAGGTGGCTCAGTGGAAAATCAGATGAAGTCAGGAGGACTTGGGTTCAAATCTAACCCCAGATTCTTCCTGGTTTTGTGATCCTGGGCAAGTCACTTAACCCCAAATTACCTAGTCCTTACATAAGGGTTCAAAAAAGAGAGAGGGGGAAGAGAGAGAGAGAGAGAGAGGAGAGAGAGGAGAGGGAGAGAGAGAGAGAGAGAGAGAGAGAGAGAGAGAGAGAGAGAGAGAGAGAGAGAGAGAGAGAGAGAGATTATCCAGAAAGGGGGATGGGAATCAACAGTGTCTAATACTGCCAAGAAATCATGGAGGATGAGGATAGAGAAAAGATGGATGACTGGGTTTTGGGATTATGAGGCTATCAGCAAACTTAAAACAGTATTGATAGAGGGCTTAGGCTCAGAATTGAGCAGTGAGTGGGCAGTGAAGAGTCAGGAAGTTAATATTTCCAGAAATTTGGTAGCGAAAGGGAAGTTGGGGATAAATTAGTGGCCAAGTCTGAAAACCATAGTCTGGGTATTTGCAGTGGAGTAAAAGGTCCTGCCAGGTCCCTTCACTCCTCAACCCCAATCACTCTCCAGGTCCTTGGCTCTGATGCAAAACTCCCACACCTTTATATGTGGTATTCTTGACCTGGATCCCCCAGAAATCCCATGTGACCCATATGTAGGATCTTAAAGAAGTCTACAAGGTCCATGAGCAGCACATCAGGGTAGAGCCCCAACTCTTTAGTTTAAGCCTTCCTAGGGTAGCTAGAATGATGAGCCAAAAGTCAGGAAGACTCATCTTCTTGAGTTCAAATACAGCTTCAGACATTTATTAGCCATAAGTCATGTTAGATTATGAAGCAGATTAATCTTATTTTCTTTTCTGACAATTTTGCTACTCTAGGAGAATACTTTGGATATAGTATACATGAATTTTAGCATAGAATTTGATAAAGTCTCTTATGATGTTCTTGTGGACAAGATGAGGAAATATGGGCTAGAGAATAAGATAGTTATATGGATGTAGAGCAGTTTGAATTACTGGGCCCAAAGTAATGATTAATGCATCAATATAAATCAGGCTGAAGTCCTCAAGGATAGAGCAATAAAATGACTCAGAAGAGCAAGGAAATGCCCAGGCAGGACCCTTCTTATCATCAATAATTGCCCTGAAAAAAACAGGACACCTTTGTTTTTCTTTGGGTTACTGCCTGGGAAATAAATCATCAATTAAATTCCACATGGATTCTAGATGACAATTTGAAAGATCCTGGTTGGGTCTGAGATATGAAAAAATGGTGCTGTCAGTTCTAAAAAATGATGTTGGAGGCATTGTGCTATTGAGTAGGTAGGAACAGAGGAGGTATGTAGCATTTTCACTCTAGAGCTTCTATCTCTGACCTTCTATATTATGTATTCCAACGCTCCTTCCTAGCACTAACAGTTTATATTCTATTGTCCTTTCCAGGCCTAATATTCTATGTCTGGTGTTCTAAGGTTCCTCCCAGTTCTGACATTCTGTGTCCTGTGTTCCCAAGGTCCTTCCCAGCTAAGATAATCTGTGTTCTAAGGTTCATTTCTGACATCCTGTGCTCTAAGATCCTTCTTCGCCTTGATAGTTAATTCTGAAATGGCAAAGGTTTGGTTTATTATTGAAGATGGCTTATAAATGCCTACTTCTTCCTTTTTAATGTTATCATTATGGATGCCTCCTATTTGTGTATAGTTGACTTTCTTAAAGATTTTGCAGAAATGGGAAAGTATGTGACCCTAGGCAAGTCACTTAACCCCCATTGCCTAGTTATTGCCATTCTTCTGCCTTAGAACCAATGCACAGTGTTGATTCTAAGATGGAACGTAAGGGTTTAATAAAAAAGGGTGAAAGTGGGCTATGAACTGAAAGAAATTCAAGTTCTCTTGGTCTCTTTTTTAGGTATTAATGGGAACCAAGATTTTTTTCCCACCCTGTTAGTTTCCTCTTCTTTAGATGTCTTGTATTTATCAATCATTGCCCTCATAGTTGTGTTACCTTTTTTGTATATACTTGGTTCTAAGCTGATTATTTTTCTTGTCTTTATTCTCTTGAGTTCTATTTCTAAGAACATACTAGACCATGATGTCAAAGTCTACGGGTGGTATTTCCACTGTCTTTAATGGAAAAAAAGGTTTTGCTATAATGTTTTTTCCAAGTCTTTTCCCTTTTTCCTTTGTTTGTGATCCTCTTTCAATTTGCATCCCTGCCATTCTGACAACTTTGCTTAGATGTATATCTTGCCAATCTTTAAATTGCTTTTATCCTCCATTGCTTCCCTCTGATTCATGAAATGAAACTGCTCATAATCAACTATCATTCATAATATTTTACAAATGAGTTCATATTCTTACATTGTATTGTCTTTGGAAGCTATTTCTTTCCATTTGGCAAGTCAGATGTTTGCTAAGGAGCAGCCTGGGCTCTTTTGGGCTTGTGACAATTAATTTACATTGGTTTTAAAGTTGTTGCCCATCTATTAAGAAATGGATAAACAAATTTTGGTATGCGAATGCAATAGAATATTACTGTACTCTAAGAAATAATTAAGGGACAGCTAGGTAGTTCTATGGATTGAGAGCTAGGCCCAGAGAGGGAAGGTTCTGTGTTCAAATGTGACCTCAGATTCTTCCTAGCTAAGTGACCCTGGGCAAATCACTTAATCTCCATTGCCTAGCCCTTACTACTCTTCTGCCTTGGAGGATTCCAAGATGGAAGGTTAGGGTTAAAAAAAAAAAGTGAACATGATGAATACCAAGAAGCATTTAAAGATTTATATGAACTGATTCAGAGTGAAGTAAGTAGAGTCAGTAAATAAATAATTACCACAACAATGTGAGTAATTGGAACAACAAAATAATTAGAACAATGTTGCAAAATCATAATGATCAAAACTGGCTCCAAAGAAGAGAGGTGAAGAGCCTTCTGATTCTTTGAAGAGTTGGGAGTTGATACATAGGTGAGGAACACTTGATATATTGGTAAGTTTTATGGAACTCCTCCCCACTCCTTTTCTTCCTCTTTAAATATTCTTTATTTTGAGAGACAGATATCTGGATGGTGGGTGGAGCAATAGATACAATGAGAAATGTTATTGATATAAAGATAAAAGCAATCAATAATTTTTTTTAGAAAATAGAAGATTAAAGTTGAAAATTATGCAGATACCTTTTTAAAAAATTTACTTTCCACAAGGAGGACATATCTCATTCTTTTGTTGGAACAGGGTATCTTGTTCTGGAAACATGTCCCTGAGATAAGCTATATTCACTGCTTCCTGATATCCAGCTGATGCTAAAATTAACGTGATTGGTTTACATTATTTTGTTAACAATGCAGAATGCTGTTTAAAAATGGTGCATAAAGGACTGCTTTTACTTTAACTCAGAGTAGATGCTTCCAAATGTGAGCATTTACCTAGTTAGCCAAATAAAATGTTGTTGTTGTTTAGTCATGTCCAACTCTTCATGACCATATTTGAGGTTTTCTTGTCTGAGATACTAGAGAGATTTACCATTTTCTTCTTCATCTCATTTTACATATGAGGAAACTGAGTCAAACAAGGTTAAGTGACTTCCTTGGGGTCAGAGTAAGGATACAAGGTCATATTTGAACTTAGGAAGTTGAATCTTCCTGACTCCCAGTTCTGTATTCTATCCACTATGCTGCCAGGCAAATGACATATCTTTTTGCTTAAAAAATAAAATGAAAAAATTTGAAAATTTGCATTATTTAATCTATGACAGTACTTATATAACTTATAATAGCATTTATGTAACACTTTAAGTTTTACAAAGTGCTTTGCACATGTTATCTCACTTGATCTTCATAGAAATTCTGTGAGGTAGGTCTCATTTTACAGATGAGAAAACTGAGGCTGAAAGAAATGAAATGATTTGCTTAAGGTCATATCTAATAAGTGTTCAAGGAAGAATTTGAATTCAAGTATATCCCCTACTTCAATATTCTAACTCATTACACTATCTGGTGCCTTTAATTTATGATCGAATTAGAATAGTTGGTATCAATGTAATTTCTGCTGTTCATTTCCTATTTTTATTTCCAATTACTTGTTTAAATATTATAGGGATAGGGCAACTAAATGGCTCAGTGGATAAAGAGCCAGGCCTAGAGTCATGAGAACCTGGATTCAAATCTAGCCTCAGATACTTTCTAGTTGTGTGACTCTGGACAAGGTCATTTAACTCCATTTGCCTAGCCTTTGCCCTTATGTCTTAGAATTGCTATAGAAAGTAAGGTTTTATAATTGTGCAGGGAGGGAGATTCAAGATGGTGGCTTAGTGGCAGTGAAAACTAAAACCCCTCTGAGAATCCTTCCAAAACAATCTTTAAAAATCCTCAAAATTACAGTAGTAAAAAGTCAACAGCAAGACAGAGTGAGGAGGGGTCTCTCCTTGAATACAACTTGAAAGGTAGGCAGAGAGGGTCAACTTCATGGGATAATGGGGAACTGGAAGCAAAACTGCAAACAGAAGAGAGCTGGCCAACTTCCCCTCCCCCACCTACTATGCCAGGTTCTAAGCCTGAACATAGGGATCCAGGGACCTAGGTCACACCAACAAAAGAATACCTCAGACTAACCTTGTAAAGTCCAAGGTTGTGGCACTAGCCTGCAGTGAGGCTGGAAGTCCATAGCATTGGGCCCTTCCAGGACTGCACTTTGGTGAAGACCTAGCCCCAGGGCAAAATAGCTCTCAGTGCTGAGCCCTGAAAACCAGCAGCAGAGGAGACAAAATCATCAGTGTTCAGAATTCTCAGTCCACAAGCAAAAAAAAAAAGGCTGGGAAAATGAGCAAACAGCAAAAACAAACAATAAACAAACCTCCTAACCCTAGAAAATTTCTATGGCAACAAAGAGTGAAGCATAAAATCAACAAGGGATGGTGAGATCCAAGTAACCAAATCCAAAACCTAAAAAAGGATGGCCTCAAGCATTGGCAGAATTAAAAAATCAAATAAAACATCAAAAAATGGGGAACAGATATGAAAGTAAAGCAAAAAGAAAATAACAGCTTAAAAAACAAGATTGATCAACTCGAAAAAGAGGCGCAAAAATCCAATGAAGAAAAGAGTTCCATGAAAAGTAGAATGGACCAAATGGAAAAGGAGGATCAAAAGATTATGGAATAAATTCAGCCTTTAAAAATCAGAATTGGGCAAATAGAAACTAATGACTTCATGAGACATCAAGAAACAATAAAACAAAATCAAAAGACTGAAAAAAAAAAAGAAAATATGAACGATCTCATTGAAAAGACAACTGACATGGAAAATAGATCCAGGAGAGATAATTTAAGAATTACTGGACTACGTGAAAGCCTAGACATATTACAAAATTTTTTTCCAAAAAACTACCTTGATGTTCTTGAGAGGGTAAAATAGAAATGGAAAGAATCTACTAATTACTTCTTACAATACAAATCCTCAAATGACAACTCCCAGGAATGTTATAGCCAAATTAAAGAGCTCCCAGGCCAAGGAGAAAATACTGCAAACAGCCAGAAAGAAACAATTCAAGTATCATGGAGACCTAGTAAGGATTGCACATGATCTGGCAGCTTCCACACTGTGAAATAATAACTGCCTAAACTGGGTAATATGCAGTGGAATTGTGTGTCAGCTAAGGGGGATTAGGGGGGTTTGGGGGAGAGGGAAAGAACATGAAATATGTAACTATGGGAAAATATTCAAAATAAAAAAACAAGCAAAAAAATAAATTGGGTAATATGGAAATGTCACACCCACACCCACACACCCCCAAGTGACAGGATCTCATAGGACAGCAAGGGACCTCTCACAAGGGATGTGGGTGTTAGGTGAAACCACTCTAGTTATTGAAATGTCAGTTAGCAGTTACCAGTCATTAACCACTGGGGAAAACACAAGGGTTGGATGTTAACACTCTATGGGTCCTTCTTGGGGTTTTAGGAAAGACAAGAGGGAGTAAACAAAACAGTTTATTCTAAGGTTTAAGGTTGGAGTCTTGGGGAAAAGATCACACTGAACTAGATAACCATGGACAGACTTCAGGGACTGGAAATGGGTCAAAATCTACACTGTTCTAGCACAGACTATCAGGTCCAGCTTTTGGAGGTTAGAAGGGTAAGGTGATGGTCTCACATCTGGGATCCTCTTCAGCTCCAGTGATGTTCACAGCTAACTGGATATTCAGCAGATAATCCACACAAGTAAAGACAAGGAGCTTGAACCAACCTGGTATGTTCACCTCCCAAGTCTGGTTTTCTTGCTCAACTTGAATTTCCACGGGCAGGTGTTTCTTCTGAGAGACAAATCTACTTTCCTTGGACTCTTCATTGGGACAGGTAAAACAGCCTCTAACTGCCACAGCCATACAAGAGTCACTCCAGGAAAAAACTCCCTTCTCACCATTCCATGGTTGGAACCCTTCAGCCTTGCCTGACTAAGTCTGGTTGCTATCTCACCTTAAATGTCTAAAACTTAATCTATAAATTTGCCTATTACAATTGATAGACTAGAAGGAATGGAATATGATATTCTGGAAGGCAAGGGAACTGAGTTTGCAACCAAGAATCACCTATCCATCAAAACTGACTATATTGTTTCAGGGAAAAGTATGGCCAATTAATAAAATAGAAGATTTCCAAGCATTCCTGAAGAAAATCTAGACTTAAACAGAAAATCCGCTGTCCAAATACAAAATTCAAGAGCACCATAAAAAAGTGAATAAGAAAGAGAAAAAACTTAAGGACTTCAATAAGCCTTCAAATTGTTTATACTCCTATATGGAAAGATATCTGTAACTCTTACAAATTGTTATCATTATCATAGTAGAAGAAGTATACATAGACAGAGGATGTGGTAGTAAGCTGTTTAGGGTGATATGAACAAAAACTAGGGGTGAAAAAGAGGATTGTACTAAGAAATGGGAAGAAAGAAGTAAAATGGGGTAAATTATAGCACATAAAGAGGCGTGGGAGGGGAAAATACTATTATACTGGAGGGGAGGATGAAGGTGGTGACAGGTAATGCTTAAACCAGGGGTTGGCAACGTATGGCTCTCGAGCCATATCTGGCTCCACCTCCCAACCAGCCAGTCTGGGCAGAGCCCCAGGATGTGCCCCAGGGGGCCCTTCAGCCCCCACCCCATATTCCAGCACCTTCTGCCTCCATACTCCTCCTTCCACAGGCTTTTATGGCTCTCACGGCCAAAAAGGTTGCCGACCGTTGGCTTAAACCTTACTCTCATTGGAATTGGCTCAGAGAGGGAAGAACAACCAGATTCACTTGGATATACAATCCTATTTTACATTATAAAGAAGTAGAAGTGGAATAAAAAAGGGAGTGATGGGGAGGGGAGTAATATAAGGGATGGGGAAGGATGGAGTGATTAAAAGCAGAACACTGGTGTGGAAGAAAAGAGTGAGAAGAGAAAGGTCAGGATTAAAAGAGGAAATCAAGATGAAAGGGAATACACAGATGGTAATCATAACTGTGAATGTAAATGGAATGAATTCACCCATTAAATGGAAGCTAGTAGAGTGGATTAAAAAATAGTATCCTACCATATGTTGTTTACAAGAAACACATTTGAGGCATGTAGACACACAGAGTAAAAGTAGGATATTGGAGCAAAATCTATTGGGCTTCAACAGAGACAAAAAAATCAGGAGTAACAATCATGATTTCAGACAAAGCTAAAGCAAATGTAGATCTGATTAAAAGAGATAAGGGAACTAATTACATTTTGATAAAAGGTAGTATAGACAATGAAGAAATATCATTACTTAACATTTATGCACCAAATGGTATAGCATACAGATTTTTTAAAGGAGAAGCTAAAGGAGCTTAAGGAGCAAATAGTAAAACTATACTAGAAGGGGACCTCAACCTTCCCCTATCAGAACTAGATAAATCTAACCAAAAATAAATAAGAAAGAAGTAGAGGAAGTGAATCAAATTCTAGAAAAGTTAGATTTAATAGATATCTGGAGAAAATTGAATAGGGATAAAAATGAATATACCTCTTCAGTAGCACATAGTACATATACAAAAATTGACCATGTATTAAGGCATAAAAACTTCACAACCAAATGCAGAAAAGCAGAAATAATAAATGCAACTTTTTCAGATCATAATGCACAAAAATTATAATCAATAAGGTTCACATAAATGCAAATTAAAAATAATTAGAAACTAAATATCTAATTTTTCAAAATAGGTGGGTTAAAGAAACAATTGCTGATTTCGTTGAATAGAATGGCAATGAGAAGACAACATATCAAAACTAATGGAGTACATGGGGGCAGCTGGGTAGCTCAGTGGATTGAGAGTCAGGCTTAGAGACTAGAGGTCCTAAGTTCAAATATGGCCTTAGTCACTTCCCAGCTGTGTGACCCTGGGCAAGTCACTTGACCCCCATTGTCCACCCTTACCACTCTTCCACCAAGGAGCCAATACATAGAAGTTAAGGGTTAAAACAAAACAAAACAAAAAAACTTAAAAAAAACAACTAATGGAGTACAGCCAAAGTAGTACTCAGAAAAATTTATATCCTTGAATGCTTATATAAATAAAATAGGGAAATAGCAAATCAATGAATTGGGCATGCAACTAAAAAAACTAGATAAAAAACAAGTTTAAAATTCTCAATTAAAGACTAAGTTGGAAATCCTAAAGATCAAAGGAGAAATTAATAAAAGTAAAAGAAGTATTGAACTAATAAATAAGAGTAGGAGCTGGTTAAATATTAAAAATATGGAAATAAGTCTTGATCAATGGCACATGTAAAGCTCAGTGGAATTGCTCGTTGGCTATGGGTGGGAGGAGGGAAAGGAAAGAACATGAATCATGTAACCATGGAAAAATATCTTAAATTAATTAATTAAATAAAAATTTTCCAAAAAAAAGTAGATGGTGATTCTATTAAAAAAACAAACCAAAACCAAATAAAAATGGTGGAGTATTGGTTAATTTGATTTAAAAAAAGAAGAAAATCAAATTACCAGTATCAAAAATGAAAAGGTTGATTTCACCTCTAATGAAGAGGAAATTAAAGCAATTATTAGGAGCTACTTTGCCCAGTTATATGATAATAAATTTGATAATCTAAGTGAAATGGGTGAATATTTACAAAAATATCCATTGCCTAGATTAACAAAAGAGGAAATAGAAAACTTAGATAGTCCCATAACAGAAAAAGAAAGTGAACAAGCCATCCATGAACTCCTCAAGATAAAAAAAATCCCCTGGGCCAGATATATTCAAAGTGAATTCTATCAAACATATAAAGAACACTTAGTTCCAATACTATACAAAGTTTTTGGCAAAATGAGAAAAGAAGGAGTTCTACCGAGTTCTTTTTATGCCACAAATATGGTGCTGATACCTAAGCCAGGAAGACCAAAAACAGAGAAAGAAAATTAGAGACCAGTACATCACAATGTATCACAAGGATTATTTACTATGATCAAGTGGGATTTATACCAGGAATTCAAGGCTGGTTTAATATTAGGAAAACCATCAGCATAATTAACCATATCAATAATTAGACTTACAGAAATCACATGATTATCTCAATAGCTGCAGAAAAAACTTTGACAAAATAAAACACCCATTCCCACTGAAAACACTAGAAAGCATAGGAAGAAAAGCACCTTTCCTTAAAATAATAACTAGTATTTATCTAAAACCATCAGCAAGTATCATCTGCAATGATGATAAGTTAGAAGCCTTCCCAATAAAATTAGGAGTGAAGCAAGGATACCTAATATCGCCACTATTATTTATTATTTTGCTAGAAGTTCTAGCTTTAGCAATTAGAGAAGAAAAAGAAATTTAAGGAATTGAATAAGGCAATAAGGAAAATAAACTATTACTCTTTATAGATGATGTGATGGTATACTTAGAGAATCCTAGAAAATCAACTAGAACTAAATCAACTAAATCAAGTAAAAAGCTAACCGAAATAATTACTTTAGCAAAGTTGCAAGATACAAAAAAACTTATATAAATCATCAGCATTTCTTTATCTTTCTAGCAAAACTCAGCAACAAGAGTTAGAGAAATTCCATTTAAAGTCACTCCAGACAATATAAAATACTTGGGAATCTATTTGTCAAGATAAATGCAGGACACAAATAAACACAATTACAAAACACTTTTTACACAAATAAAATTAGATCTGAACAAGTGGAAAAACATTAATTGCTCATGGGGAGGCAGAACTATTATAAAAAAATGGCAGTCCTACCTAAATTAATTTACTTATTCAGTGCCAAAGCAATCAAACCACCAAAAAACTATTTTATAGAACTACAACAAAAATAATAAAATTCATTTGGAAGAACAAAAGTTCAAGAATATCGAGGGAACAAATGGGAAAAAAAAACGTGAAGGAAGGTGGTCTAGCAGTACCAGATCTTAAACTGTACTATAAAGCAGTGATCATAAAAACAATCTGGTACTGGCTAAGAAATGGAAGAGTGGATCAATGGAATAGACTAGGGGTAAATGACCTCAGCAATCTGTCCTCAGGTCCTTGGTTTTTATAACCATGCTTTCCCTCTTAGAGTACATAGCCAATTAGCAGCATTCTGTGGAAACTTCAAATAGAAAAATAAAACATTTCTCAGGAAAGGATAGAGAAAGAAGAGAATCAATCAGAGAGAAAAGAGGAGGGTTAAAATGAAAGTAACAGAATTTATTATGAGAATAACAAAACTTTCCCTATTAAAGGCAGAAATAAAGAGAAAAGAAATAGATACTTTTATTATTGTGGAAGCAATCCTTTTCAACAAAACTTTAGGGTATCTCCTCCAAGGATAGCAAGTAGTTGTTACAACAGTGGATGAAACTATCCACCTTACTGTGTTCTTTCATAGGACTTGGGGACTTTCTAATATTAGGTTATCTAGGAGTTGAAGGATTTATATATATATATATATATATATATATATATATATATGTAATACACAATTAGTTAGTCCATTGTCATAAAGTGATTATGATTCCACTTTTCCTCCCACATTACCAAAGGGGACCATGCCACAAAAAAGATTAAGAACTCTTAATAAAAAAACTAGGATCTTAGGGAATTAAGGTATGAGGGGAGAAAAGTTCATGTAAAGATTTGGAGAAGGGAGTTGGAGATCATGCATGAGGAATAATAAAAAGGCCAATGTGATTTGATCTTGGAGAGTATAAAGAGAAGGAATGTTTAATAATTCAAATTAGTATATTTAATAAGTTTACTAAGACTGGAAAGACAGGTTGCAACCAGATTGTGAAGGGCTTTAAATATAAATATAAAACAGAAGAGTTTAAATATAAAACAAAAGAATTTTTATTTGATCCTAGAAGGGATAGGAAGTCTCCAAGGTTCACTGAGTAGTTAGCCAGG